>NW_024068358.1:0-168310 GCF_009389715.1 Phoenix dactylifera | reverse complement strand
GCAGTCGGACATGTTACAGATGCAGTCACCCTCCTCATGGAGCAGAGCCGATTGAGAGGAGGAGCACCATCCTCGAGAGGAGGAGCCACATCCTCGAGAGGAGGAGCCACCTCATCGAGAGGGGGAGATACATCCTCGAGGGGGGGATCTTCATCCTCGAGGAGACCATAGATGTTCTTTTTGCTTTGTTTTGTATTGTTTTGCTTTACTTATTGTATGCTCAAATGTATTCACATTCATATCAATACAATGAGTAGACATCTTATCTTCATTTCTGTGCCATTTGATGATTGGTTGTGCCATTTGTGCCATTGATTGTGTGTGATTACCTCCTTTTTGATATGATGACAAAAAGGGGGAGAAATATGTATAAAATATGTAAAAGGGGAGAAACATGGATAAAATATGTAAAAGAAATCAATAAAAAGATAAACTCTTAAAAACACACACAAATTTGTTCTAAGTGGATTCGGTACCTCGAGGCTCATTATCTCTCTTTTGGGGCTCCTAATGGAGTAATCTCCAGAATCTATCAAGGGATATTCGGAGATTAGCTGAATCCTACTCATGAACAAATTGACAGATTTTTCCTCTAAAAACCAAAAAATTCAGTTCAAAAACTTCAAAGCATTAAAAGGAAATTCAGAGAATCAAAACATAGTTGAATGCATATGTTGAGGGGGAGAATCTGAATTTTAATCAAACTAAATCATTAATGACATATAAGCCAAACAATTGATTGCATAATATGAAGGCTTATATAATTCCAAATGAAAGGGGGAGCTTTAACTCCGAAATTTAATGTTTCACTCCTTTCAAGCTTGGATAAATTGAATTACCAGACATTTGAATTCATTTATGGATTTTATTTCATTATTTATTGAGCAATTCATTTTACATATACTCAATGTTTTGTCATCATCAAAAAGGGGGAGATTGTGGAGTGATTGATTAAAACTCCATTTGATTTTGATGAGCTCAAAGCATTTGAGTATATCTTTTAATTACTAATGAATTCAATTGAGTGTTTCAGTGAAAATCCTGTCTAAGTGTTCCAAGACTTGGTTCATAATTGTTGGATAAGTTAAGGAGTCTGTTTGAACCAATGTCTGAGACTCGAGTCGACTCCCGAGTATCACGAGTCGACTCCAAGCGTATCAAGTTCACTGGCACGAGCTCGAGTCGACTCCAGATGAGTACGAGTCGACTCCGACTGAGAACAGACAGAAGAACAGAAAGGATCAACTCAGAACCTGTCAACGAGTCGACTCCTGAAGTGCGCGAGTCGACTCAATGTTCACCAAGTCGACTCCAGGGAAGTAAGAGTCGACTCCAAGCAGTCACAGGCAGAAAAGTCAGAGAGCAGTTTTCGAGTCTGAGATTCGAGTCGACTCCAGTGGAACGCGAGTCGACTCCGATGGTTGACAGGTCGACTCCAAAGAAAGCAAGAGTCGACTCTCAGCGGTACACAAAGAAAGTCAGAGACCATTTTATGGACTCTGAGATTCGAGTCGACTCCCGCAATACGCGAGTCGACTCCAAGACACCGCGACCCCAAGACAGACAGAAAACCAAGTTACTGCCTCTGAGATTCGAGTCGACTCCCTGACAGCTCGAGTCGACTCCAAGACAGCTTCACGTCAAAAGGCAGAAGACCATCTTTCGGAAACTGAGAGCCGAGTCGACTCCAAGGAAGTTCGAGTCGACTCCAAGACTGGACGAGCCAAAAGACAGAGGATCGGAAGTTCGGGCTCTGAGATTCGAGTCGACTCCCAGGACAGTCGAGTCGACTCGAGTGGACAAAATTCAAAATTGGATCCACGGACTTCAGTGGATGAGCCGACTCCAAAATTGCCAAGTCAGCTCCAGAAGTTGACGAGTCGACTCCAGGTCAAGACGAGTCGACTCCCAGTCGTGAAGGCAACTTTAATTCAAATTTGGAACAGTTGCCGAGTCGACTCCGGAAAAGCTTGAGTCGACTCCCGCTACAGCCGAGTTGACTCCTGATCGCGCGAGTCGACTCCAACCCACCAACGGTCATATTGTCAGGCTGCGCAGAGTGTTCAGAACGGGCAGAAAAAGCACTCTAACGGCTAGTTTCCGTGGGGGTTGGCTTAAATAGCCACAGAGGACTGTAGCAAGATAGGGAACAACTATTTCACTCCAACTAATCAAGCATTCAAGCTCTGCAACATGCTCTTCAATGAAAAAGAGGAAGATCTGCATTTACTGCTTCCAACTACATCTTCCCAGCAATTAAAGCCTCCTTCTCCTGCATTCAAGTCGACTACTCTTTCAAGAGGAGACCAGAAGTTTAAGAAGCCATTCCTCATCTCCAATCTAAAAGCGTTTGAGGCTTCTTAACTTCATTTATTGTTCATATTGTTTTCATCTGCTTTTTGAGAAGCTCATTTTCTGTTTTCTTTCCACAACTTGTATTTACTTGGTTCAATCGGGGATTGAATCAAGGGGATTGAGGTTAGTTGGTGAGCCGAGTTAAAACCAACGTGTGTAAGGGTTCGATTGTGATCCCGGGAAAACAATCGGGGGTGGTTCTAGTCGGTGAGCCTGGAAAAACCGACCGAGTTTGTTGTGAGCTCGTAAAACAACAAGTTTGGTTGTGAGCTTGGAAAACAACCGGCTATAATCCAAGGGGATTATAGTGAATTTCCAAGTGAGACTTGGGGAGTGGACGTAGGAGCAAGGGTTAGCTCCGAACCACTATAAAACTTGTGTTTGTGATTGATTGTCTCTCCTTCTTCTCATTTCATATTACTCACAGCACATAGTAATTAATTAAATAACTTGCAATAGTTTTTAATTAATCATCCATAACGTTTTAAATTATCTAAATTATTTTAAAATCCAATTCACCCCCCCTCTTGGGTTGTCTATCTGGGCAACAAGTTTGTCCTTCCTGCAAATAGCAATGATTGGGTGTTGAAGTCCGTCAACCGCAAATGGAAAGAATATAAGGCGAAGCTAAAGGCGGATTGGAAGCACGAGGGCATGACTGAAGAGGAGGTGGCCCGTGTTTGTCCTCCAGATGTAATTTCTCATCAGTGGAGGGAGCTTGTCCACTACTGGTTTTCTGAGAGAGCTCAGGTTGTGTATATTTTTTCAATACCTTAGATTATATTTACTATTATTATAGATTAGAAATTTATACATTGTATTAATTACACTTCAGGCTCCATGAGTTATGCGAGGCGTAGAGCCGAATTTGTAAGTTTTTTTGAAACTCTTTAAATTTATCTTAAATTATTCTATCATATAGCATGTATACTCTTGAAATATACTTTTTGTTGTAGATGGATGATAATGGGAGGGAGCCTGGTAGGGTGGAGTTTTATAAGATGACTCACACCCACCGAGATGGCAGCTTTGTCCGGGAGGAGTCCAGAGATATAGTTGTATGTATTCATCTTTGACTTGTGCTGTATATTTTTTTGGTTCTAATATTGGCATACATTAATTTGAATTTTTTTTTGAGAGATGTAGGATAGGGCAACAAATCTTATTTCAGAATGCGTCAGAGGGTCATCATCATCCGACGCGACTAATCATATTGAAGCTCCAGTGCTAGCTGAATTGATGGGCCCAGAGCGTTATGGGCGAGTGAGGGGTTACGGCGTTGGAGTTACCCCCACTCAGTTATCTTCAGTGGGCACATATACAAGAAATGCTAGAGAATCTAGTAACACTGCAGAAGTTCGTCATCTTCAAGCAACTATTGAAGAGCTGAAGCAAAACCAAGCAAATTTGCAAGCTCAGCTTACGAATATTTCATCAATGTTACAACGATTTCTCCCTTCTCAAGTAAATAACTATATATATTTGAATACTTTACATATTATCAATTATGATATATGAGTTAATGTATCACATTATTCCAAACTTCTAAGGTTTCTCTTTTTTTTTTTTGGTAGATTCCTGATACTTCAAACGCTTGTAGAGATGATGATGGAGCTGAATCCCATCCCTGATGCATTCTAGATTATCTTTTATGAGTTTGATATGTATATGTTTTTTATTTTTCAGAGTACATTGTAATTTGAAACTTTGTAAGCAAATTTTTAATCAGATATTACAATATTCACATTTCGAATGATCTGAGTGTTTGTATTAATGTATCAATGCAATACAGGTTAATATTGTTATAATGTATGTATCAATGTAATACAGGTTCATATTGTTATAATATATGTTTTGTAATTTCTGTTTTATAATATGAATTGGTTTTTTATTTTTTTTCAAAAAAGCAATTCCCGATGCTTTTAAGCGTCGGCAAAGGGTGCCCGCACCGGCAAGCTTATGCCGACGCCAATTAAGTTAGCGTCGGCAAATGAGGATATGCCGACGCTTTAAAGCGTCGGGAAAAAGCAGTAGGGAACCTTTTCGACGGGTTATCGCCGACGCTAGTAAGCGTCGGTAAATCCAGGTTTTTGCCAACGTTTTCGCCCTGCGTCGGCAAAAACTATTTCCACTCTCGTATGTCCGACGCTTTGGCGATGAGTGGCATTGCGTCGGTTGTACTTTAGCCGACGCTAAAAAGCGTCGCTAAAGGTCCAACAAAGCGCCGGGATAGCTACTTTTTCCTGTAGTGCAGCATCGCTCCCAGCAGCCAACCGTTGGAGTTCCCACGGATCACGCCACCATCTTGTGATCCACCTCCGACCCAGCCCCTCTTCCCAGCCTTCCGTGATCAACGAGCCCGCATCCATGCCACGTCCTCGAGCACCTACCATCCCAGAACTCCAGCCTCAACCGTGGCCATGATCGGCTCCTCCCACGCCCGTCCGACTGCAAGCATGATCCAAGCATTACGTCCAGCCGTTCGTCCTCCTCCCAGCGCCTGAATTAACATTCTCCTCCTCTTCCAAAGCTTCTGGATTAGCACCCCATTCCAACCGCTCCAGCCCGTGATCCCGGTGATCCTGCATCCAGCCATTCTCGCAAGCATCCTCTCTCTCCCCAGGGGGTTGATCTATAAAAGGAGAGGGAGCCATCGACAGAGGGAGGGGGGAGAGCTTGGTGGTGGGCCAAGAAACAGGGGAAGACAGTTCGATTTGGGAGAGAAGAGAGAAAGAAAAAAAAATAGAAACAGGGGAGGGCTCTGTTTTGGTTTGAAAAGAAAGAATAAAAAAATAGGGGAGGAAGAGTATTATATTTCTTTTATTTTGAGAGCATGTTATTTTGGAATTTTTGGTTTTAGTTTAATAGAGAGTTTTATTTATGCTCAAGCTTTAATTTATGTTGTTTTTAAGTTCCGTTCTTCAACTTCTGTAATTTTTTTTCTTTTTATGATGCAATACATTAAATCTTCCTTTATGCAATTTGTGTTCGCTTCAATCTCCTTGTTTTCATCCATTTTAATTTATATCAAAGCTTTTCTTTGATTAATTAAATATATAAATGCTTTTCAAATTTAAATACCTATTTTTTAGTTAATTTCAAATAAAGAACATTCTCTGGTAGACTAGAGAATCCATCAACATCCTCAAAATAATGTTTTCCTTTTATCATTCAAAATTAATTTCAAATCCGAGTGAACGCTCTAATTTTTATGCAACTCCAATCGCCTTCCTGTGGATCGATCTCTAACAACCGTTATTCTTCGAGTAGGAAAGGTAAGAGTAAAATTAAATTAAACTTTGTTTGTCGGTTCTAACAACGATCTGTTTAGCATATTTTTAGGTAAACAGGGATCGGACGAACAACCAGTGATAGCCATGATACTCATGGCTCCTCTTGATACTCATGTCAATTCCAAAGTTTAAGCTGTACTTACTCTTCACCATAGTAAACCCATGAAAGACTAACCAGTCACAACCCTGTTGAGATTTGTAATCTAAATGTCAATCGTCAGTATATTGATGATTGAATTTTGTAAATAAATTGACAAATTAATAAAGTGTTATTTGGCATTATTCATCATTTCATCTTCAAATGAACTCTTATATGATGAAGTCCTTAGGACTTATGTTATGATAAAAGAGGATTTATCTTTGAGTCCTTAAACTTGTTCACGACCAAATGATATGTTGTTACTTGGACGACAGTATTATCGAGATTAGGTCGTTGTGTGACATATACGTTGATTGTCTTCTTAACCAAGAAGTGTGAAGACACTGATATACCACACAGGTGAAGTGTAGGAGTACATTTCACTGAACGTGACCAATTCCGGAATGCTCTACTGTCAAGAGATGTTCCGAGTGGATATGGGTATAAGTTTAGCCCTTTGACTTGGGACCGCAACCTGTGACTAGCAAGCAACTCATTGTACTTTGGTACCAGACTACCTGAATTTCTAATTCAGTGACGGAAGATTACTGGGTGCAGTCAAGTACTTGCGTAGTCAGTTGTGAGTCGAGATGGAATTGACCCCTTCTGAAAACAGAAAATAATATCTTGTGAAGCAAAACCTTAGCCAAGGTAATCCCAGTGAGGAGTCATGGGATATCTAAAGTTAATCATATAATGGATGTACTAATTATAGGGTTGACAGTGAGCTCTAAGTCATCCTGGCATTAGGAGTCAAAGGGATTGAATTATACAGTAACCATAGTCCAGGGTTCCAGAATATTTGCTTCGCATATATTCGGCCTATCCGGACGTCGGGTACCATTGCTAGATGGTTACATCGATTAGTGTAGGAAGTCGTTCCTATACTACCGGCCTAGGTTCGAACCTATGAGGTCACACGCATAGAAGATTCCTGATTGATCAAGAAGGCTGATGAATGATTAAGAATCATTCAGGGATAATTTGGTCAATTTGATTGGCAAATTATCTTATAAAATAATTAAAGTAATTATTGGAGAATTAATTAGTAATTAAATTATTAATAAACTCAATTTGATTGAGTAATTGTGCTAAGGATGAGCCAAATTGAATTGGATTCAACTTTGGGCTTAATCAGGGTTTTGACCTGATTGGATTAGGTCGGAACCAAAAAGGACTTAAGCTGATCAAATTAATTTTAAATTAATTTGCCCTTGATTGGGGATTGAACTAATTGGATTAGGTCCAAGACAAAGTAGTTAATTCAATTTAATTGAGTTTGGATGAGCAAAAAATTGAATTGGATTCAATTTGAGCTCAATCAGGGTCTGATCTGATTAGATTGGGTTCAACCAAATTGCTTTGTTTTAATCTAGGTTTGACCAAATTTGATTAGGTGCAACCCAAGAGGATTAGGCTCAGATGATGTGGCAATTAGTGGTGACATGGAATTGAATTTCATGATTTTAAAATAAACCAAAATTATTGCATGGCACATGGACCCATTGCTTGACACATGGCGACATTGTTTGTTGTTTGAATTTGAATTCAAACATTAAGCAATATATTAAATAATTTCATACATCAAATAACTTTCCTAGTTAGCGTGTGAACCTCTGAATCATTTAAATTCGAATTTCAAATGAAATATATGTGGCAAAAGGAAGGAAAATTCTGCTGCATGGATTTCAAATTCCTCCCCTCTTGCACATGTGTCTAAAATTTGAATTTAAATCAGATTTGGTTGAGATCTGATTTGGGTTGTTCCTATTCCTTTGCATGCGCCAACCAAAGAAGATTTTTTGAAGATAAATTTTGAATTTTGAATGAAAATTCGGAGGCCATTAAAAGGGGTCAAACATGAGCACCGAAAACATATCCATTGCAGCCTTCTTCCTCACATGCCTCCTCCTCCTCCTCTTCTCCATTTTAGATAGGATTTTCAGGGTGAATATCTAGAAGATTCAAGATCAGATCTGAGTCCTCTACTTTTCTGACAAACCTCATCTCCATCTGCTTCAAGACGATTGATCAAGAGTTGATTGAATCCCGATAAGTAGATTTCAGCTTTCAAGTGTTCTGCAGCTGCTAGCACTGTTGCGGAAGAAGATCCTTTAGGGCTTCGCGTGTACTTCTCGTAGAGGCCATTCGTGTGTGTGGCTACGAAGTCAAGAATCAGATCCACAACTTTCATCCATCATAAAAGGTATTAATCTAGCATTAATTATTTATTATGGTGTCAAGGTCTAGGTCTGATTTTTCGAGGTTTTACCCTCTTTTGGGGTTCCTCACGGAGATATCTCTAGAATCCATTCGATGGATATTCAGAGATTAATTGGAATAAAGTCTTAAGTTTCAGATCTGATAGTTAATCATGCATAAAAATTTTAGCATAATTGTTTAAACAATTCCGACATAATCCTATGTGTTCTTAATATGCTGATTTCTAGATTTGATCTTGTAAGCATGCATGAATTAAATTATTTGATTCATTTTTCCGCTGCATTTTTTAAAACTTAAAAAGAACTACGTGTGGCTTGATCCTCCTTGTGAAGGGTTATGTAGGCAACCCGATCAGGTTCAGCCATGGTTTTCAAAAAAAAAAAAAAATTCAGCATGCTAAACACCGAAGAACCTAGGATGCACTTTCAGTAGTATCAGAGCCAGGTTTATGTTTAAACTTTTATGTTTTAATTTTTGCAATTAAATCTGAAATCATTAACATGTTTAGATTAGATCTAAAGTGCTTTTTTTTGATTGATTTAATTGCTGATTATGCATGATTAAGTAGATCTGAAATTTTGAATGCATATGATGCATGTTTGTGTTAGGATTAGTAACATGAATAAATCTAAAATTATAATATTGTTTAGATTAGATCTAAATAAAGTTTATGATTCATATGATCTCTGATTTTAATGAACAAATCAGATCTAAAAATAAAAGTGAAAAAACAAATACATAAGATGTATGTTGTTTGTATTAATTTATGTTGTTTGTATTAATTCATGTTGTTATGTATATGTGATGCATGACTATAAAAGATAATGACTTAAATATGAATTATCTGATTACATGTGATTAATTACAAAAACTCAGATCTAAAAATGTATTTTAAGAACTGAAAGATTGTAATTTCTTTTTTCCTAAATGAAAGAAAGAGTCAATTCCTTTGTCGAAGCATCAGTCTCAGCCGAACCAACAACTAATATGTAATTAAAAAGAAATATGCAATGATCAAAACTTTCATAAGTCTAAACTTAATTGAGAATTAAGTGTTATGAAATTAAATTATAACTCAATTAATTGACATTGCATAATTCTTTGGGCATATGGGTTAGCTTGAATCAAGTTCCTAGGATTGGGTTAGACCTAAGGTTAAAAACATACATGGACAAATAGAATTAATTGATCAAATCTAATAGTAACTAGATTAGGTCAAGAAAATTTTAGGTCAATTTACAATAGTTGTAGATGGATCAAGTCCATGTCTTTGATTAGATCAAGATGGAACTTGATTTAGGCTCAGAGGTGTAGCCCGAGTCATTTGAGTAATCAAATCGAAATTGATTAACTAGTCGGTGTCTAAGGTAAGTTTGGCAGTTCTGACAGGTGGTTTTTAATTGGAAGCTACTCATACTGATTCGTCTTTATCGAGTTAATGGCATATCCCTTCCACCGATCTCACTTACCTGGCCGACATGGTCAATCACATTTTGATTGGATCACTTAATGATTCGAGTTAGCCCATGCCTTAAGAAAAATCAGTATGACTGATTTAGGTGTCTCCTTAACCGGTTTCAGTCTAATCTGATTTGGTGAAGTCAGTGAAAGAAATTAGACTAACCGGATCTTCTCATCTATCCTAATTATGAAATCCTCTAAAATTATTAGGTCCTTAAAATGAAATGGTTATGGGGATAACTAGGTCATAGCCTCCCATTAAGTTGGGTGATAATGGGCCCAATATTTGATAATTATTGGAGGCGCGATATGCCTGGTACTTATCAAGTATTGAAATTGTCATTCAATATATGATGAATTAAGTGTACCTTCAATAGGCGGTTAGGTGAGCCGAGCCACACTCGGGCTTGGTCGTCTATTAGTTGATTAGACTTAACCCTATCATTTAATGGTTGGACCTGACTAGGGTATTCGGTGGAGGCGCCAACGCTTGCCGAAGAACCTAGGGCAAAATTATCACTAGAAGTTGCTTGGTGAAGCAACTGGTTTAGAACCTACCAATAGGTGCATATGGGTTATAGCCGAGCCACACTCGGGCCTATATGCGATCTATTGGGTTCTAGTGCCCACTAAAGAATTAGGAGTAATTTTTCGAATTAAAGGTAGAAGCTACCAATTTGTATAAAATAGTGGGGAGTACCTTTAGACTAAAGTCCAAGTCTATTGAGTTTAGTCAATATATATACTAATAGCCAAATTTTTTTTTTTATGCAGAAATAGCCACTAATTTGTCACTTCGCTCATTGTTGGACAATGACAAGTTGACTGGTCCAAATTTCAATAATTGGCATAGAAAACTGAAAATAGTGCTAGAGTATGAGAGGATACTTTATATGATAACGGATCAAACACCGAGCAACCTGCTGTTAATGCATCAAGATCGGCTAGAGACACTTATCAGAAGTGGCTCACTGACCGGATCACTGTTCGATGCATCATGTTGGCAGCAATGAGTGATGAGTTTAGTAGGCATTTTGAGAATACACAGCTGGAAGATATCATTCAAGTGTTGAATGAATCATTCGGCGTTTCTGACGACGTTGAGAGACACAAAACTAGTTGTGCCATCTTTAGCGCCCGAATGAAAGATGGAACCTCAGTAACTGATCATGTACTGTACATGATTGAGTTGATTGAGCTTCTAAGCTCTCTTGACTTTTTTCTTCATGATCAATTGGGGAAGGATGCCATACTAAACTCATTGCTTAGATCATACCGTCTTTTTCTCACTCATTTTCGTATGATGAAACCTGTAGTGAATTATCACCAATTGTTGGGGTTACTACAAACGTTTAAGAATGATCACCAACTTCTTAAGAAGACGGTGAACTTAGTGGGAGGTTCATCCAAGGGTCGGCCTTTTAAGAAAGGAAAAAAGAAAAATAAAATCCAAAAGAAACAGGTGCACAATGCTCAGCCTAGTCAGAAAAAGAATAAAAAGGCTGATCAGAGCAAGGCGGAGTGCTTCTTCTGCAATAAGCAAGGACATTGAAAGAGGAACTATCCTCTTTACATTGCATCCCTCGATCTGAACCGGCCTAAGAAAAGTGGGCAATCAGTTGCCAATCAAGGTACTTATATGATAACACCTTGTAATTTTTCTATTTGTGATAATTCGACCTGGATATTGGATACTGGTAGTCCTTTTAATATTTGCAATTTGTTGCAGGGGCTACAAGTCAGTAAGAGGTTTGAAGAAGGAGAAAGGTTCCTGAATGTTGAAGATGGAAGACCAGTTCCAGTTCTAGCTTTAGGAATTCTTAAACTTGAATTCAGCTCTCATGTAAATATCCTTAGTGATTGTCACTATTGTCCAAGTTTTCTATTGAATATCATTTCTGTAGTCCTTTTGGCCAAAAATGGTTATGAAATATCAATAAAAAAGGATTATTGCAATGTCATTTGGAATGGTGTTGTTGTAATGAATGGAATTCTGAGTTATGGCATTTACATTTTATCACAGCCTGTTCATGTAATGTATAAATCCAATAAGTGCCCTAGAATAGATAATGTCACGGATGTCTACCTTTGGCATCATAGGCTAGGTCATATTAAATAGAACATGATGAACAGGTTAAGTAAAGAGGGAATCCTTGATGTTAATGATTGTGAATCATTGACAACCTGTGAATCATGTCTTCTTGGTAAAATGATCAAATCATCTTTTACCGGAAAAGGTGAACGAGCCAGTGATTTATTGACTCTTGTACATTCTGATGTATGTAGGCTAATGAGTACAAATGCTAGGGATGGGTATTCATATTTCATTACGTTTACAGACGACTTTTCTAGGTATGGTTATGTCTATTTAATGAGACATAAATCTGAATCGTTTGAAATGTTCAAATTATATCGTAATGAAGTAGAAAAACAAACTGAAAAGAGTATTAAAACTCTTCGATCAAATCGAGAAGGTGAATACCTCTCCAGTAAGTTTTTGACATATCTAGGAGAAAATGGGATTATCTTCCAATGGACTTCTCCTGGTACACCACAATATAATGGTGTGTCAGAAAGAAGAAATCGAACTCTGTTAGACATGGTTCGATCCATGATGGGGTTTGCTGATCAGCCCATATCCTTTTGGGGATATACTCTTGAGTCAGCCTGCTATATTCTAAATAAGGTTCTAAGTAAGTTTGTAAATAAAACATTGCATGAGATGTTGACTGGACGTAAGCCGATGCTCTCTCACCTTAGGGTTTGGGGGTGTCCGGCGTACGTCAAACGTTTGAAGACAGACAAACTTGAACCCAAATCTGACAAATATTTCTTTGTTGGTTATCCTAAAGAAACTAAAGGATATTACTTCTACTTTGCTGAAGAACGAAAGTTGTTCGTAAGCAATAGAGCAATTTTCTTAGAGAAAAAATTCCTTGGTAAAGGAACAAAAAGCTCTAATGTTGAGCTTAGAGAAATTCAACATGTAGAAGACCCGACACCATCTACTGAACCAGTTGAGTCGGATTTGATTAGATCAGATCCAAAACCTATATTAGATGCATCATTAACACGATCGGGTAGAGTACCATGTCAGCTGGACAGATACTACGGTTTCTTGGCCCGGGATGGGGATCCTATCGAACTTGATGAAAACGATGAGGATCCGATCACATATATGGATGCAATGCAGAGGTATGACTCTGATAAATGGCTTGGAGCCATGTAATCCGAAATGGAATCCAAAGGTCAATGATGTATGGACATTAGTTGACCCACATGATGGGATTAAACCCATAGGGTGTAAGTGGATATTCAAAAGGAAACGGGGCGCAGATGGAAAGGTAGAGACGTATAAAGCCCGTCTGGTTGCCAAGGAATATCGTCAACATTATGGTATTGACTATGACGAGACGTTTTCTCCTGTGGCAATTCTCAAGTCCATTCGGATTGTGCTTGCGATAGCAGCACATTTAAACTATGAAATCTGAAAAATGGATGTAAAGACCGTATTTCTAAATGGAGATTTAGAAGAGAAAGTGTATATGATACAATCTGAAAGTTTTACATCTGCAGATGAGTCTAAAGTATGCAAGCTTCAAAAATTCATTTATGGATTAAAGCAAGCTTCACGGAGTTGGAATATACGTTTTGATGTGGTAATTAAAACATATGGCTTCATTAAGAATGAAGAGGAACCTTGCATTTATAAATGGGCAAATGGTTCAGTTATTATATTCCTTATTTTGTATGTGGATGAAATTCTTTTAATCGAGAATAACATTTCTGCATTACAAGGAATAAAGGTATGGCTACCATCTCAATTTGCCATGAAAGATTTGGGAGAAGCATCTTACATCCTAAGGATGAAGATCTATAGAGATAGATCTAGAAGATTGTTTGAAATATCCCAATCCACATACATTGATACTATACTGAAAAGGTTTAGTATGATTAATTCCAAGAAAGGCTATCTTTCGATGGGCCAACGAATTAACCTCTCTAAAAGGGATTATCCGACAACCCTTCAAGAAAGAGAGAGTATGGATAGAATTCCATATGCATCGGCAGTGGGATCTATAATGTATGCCATGACATGTACTAGATCAGACGTGGCATACTCACTAGGAGTAGTGAGCAGATACCAGTCTGATCCAGGTAGCAACCATTGGAAGGTTGTCAAAACCATCCTTAAGTATTTGAGAAATACTAAAGATCAGTGGCTCATCTATGGTGATTCTGACTTAAAACTTGAGGAATATACCGATTCAAGTTTTCAGTCAGATCAAGATGATAGCAAGAGCGTGTCAGGATATATCTTCATTCTTAAAGGTGGGGCCATCTGCTGGAAGAGTTCCAAGCAGCATACAGTGGCAGATTCTACATGTGAAGCAGAATATATCGCAGCATCTTGTTAGATGTATGCCCTAGAAGCCAATCTGGCTGACACATTATTAATTCTAGGGACATAATTTTGTACTTGACTATTTATTATTGAATAAATAAAAGGCATCTTTTCATTCATATTGTTTATGTGTCTATGAATCGTCCAAGGAATTAATAAGATGATGATACATATTCTCAAGAGTTGAGAATTTGAGCCATGTATCATTGGTGATTAATTTCTAAATGCTCCTGATCAATGGATCATCACGAGGATGGTGATCGATCCGATCAGTGCACAGATCACTTTCCTTCTGGATGGACGAGACTTGAGTCCACAGTGTAGGGACACTGAAGTGATAGTGCAGGTGCTTGTTAGAGAACAAGGGTACTGAGCGTGACCAAGACAAGAAGTCACTTGGATGTCTATCCACTCGTCAGTGACTTGCTTGATGTTGCAGTAGTGTGACTGGTCCTTTGACCTGCGGTGCTTCGGCTACTCACAGTGGGGTTATTGTAGTTTGACTGCACACATACATGGTCTCTAGCCATATGGGTCCATGCAGTGTAGATTGGCTGCAGTAGGTTCACTGTAGGAGTAGGGTATGCACCTATAAGAAATCTATCGACCTTGATAGAAGAGGAGTGATCCTATGTGATTTGTTAGACTGAGTTCTAAGACCTTGGCCAGGGCAGTAATATAAAGTGGAAAAAGAGTTTTCCACTATCGAACTCAAGTCGAATAAATCTTGACATATGACAGACGATGGGGTTTGACGAGTTGTCCATGACCTCCGTCCTGTAGGGATCCACGATAGTAGGACTGTATCACATGTTAACTGCACCTAGAGGTTCATCATTCCATTCTGCTGGGTAGCCACTACATGCTGCTAGGTGTCACTGGTGGATGGTGGGACTCACAGGGATTATCTCGATGATCGATAAACTCTAATGAGTTGAGTTGGAATCGTTCCAACCCATTGAAAGGAGTTTTCAATGATATTGAGATAGAGATCACAATATATCTCACTACCAGTCAGAATAGAACCTATGGGGTCACACACACTAGAAGTATTGACCGATCCGATGGTTGAAATCGTGATTAAGAATCACAAGTAATCAATTTGATTGATAAAGAAGTTGAAGAAGGAACCAAGGGAATTAATTAATTGGACTTGAAACAAGAGTCCTACTTCAGGTAGGATTCCTAGAATCCTAATTGGATTAGGACTGGGAATCCTAGTTGGAGTAGGACTGGGATTCCTACTTGGAATAGGATTCCCACAATCCTAATGAGATTAGGAATTTTGAATTAAAATAGGATTCCTACTTGGAGTAGGATTCCTAGAAATCCTAATTAGATTAGGACTTCGGATTCAAATAGAGTCCTAATTGGATTAGGACTAAAATTAAACAAATCCTAATTGGATTAGGATTCCTTAAGTCTAAATTAATTAATAATTTAATGAATCAACATGACTCCTAATTGGATTAGGATTGAAGAGTTCAATTGAGTCATGGTTCATTCAAGTCCTAGTTGGATTAGGACTAGCATAGATTGAACCCAATTGGCTAATCCTAATTGGATTGGGATTAAACCATAAGAGAGGCACCCAATCCTCTTTGGAAGAGGATTAGGGCATCACAAGAAGGAGGGATTACGCCCCTCCTCCTCTCCTTGTGTGCGGCATGAAGAGAGGGGCCGGCGCCCCCCTTCTCTCTTTGGAAAGTTATCTAGGGCTCCAACTTTGGAGGAGCCCTTGATGGCTATAAGAGGGACTATGAGGCCGGCACCCTAGGTATTGAAAACCTCTCTTCCTCCAAGCCGTGGCCCTCTCCTTTCCTTGGTGTTCTCAGCCGCAAGCAAGGGAAAAGCTCTCCAAGTGTTGGCGGCCTCCTTCCCTTCCCTTCCTTCATCCAACACAAGGAACAAGAGAAGGCTGCGTAGGGGATCATCTTCTTCCTCTTCTTCATCCTTCTTCTTCCTCCTTCTAAGCACAATCAAGAGTTGATTGAGAGGGAGGACATCAGCCATCAAAGCTATCTCTGCAAGGGAGCTAGCACCCCGGTGAGATAGAAAGCTTGGATCGGATCCTGCTTCGTGTGGATACCCGTAGAGGCCGGACGTTTGAACGGCTTCAAGCGAACCCTCTTCCAAAACCACGAATTCAGATTTGCGGTGATCATCTACCCGCGCAAGGTGAAGATTTGATCTTCCTAATAGTTTTAAAAGTTTTAGTTCTTACCTAATTACGAAAGGTCTCGAAACAACGTTCATGCGATGAACGTCGAACCCGTGCATGCCGATTCCGCTGCCATCTGAAAAATTTTTGAAATATCAGCGGCATGGGCGGGTTCCCAACAGTGGTATCAGAGCCTAGGCTTCGTAGATTAAGGTAAGAATTAAATATCTAAAGGCTTATTAGATCTGAAAATTGAATGATCATGCATGCTGAAAAATTCTGCATGCAGATTTTTCAGGGGTGCTGATTTTTGCATGCTGATTTTTATGTGATAAAAAAGATGATTCTAATTGCATTGTTAATGGGATTACAAAGTTTAGAATCATGATTAGCATGATCAGCGACCTATGTCATGATATAATCAGTTAGTTTTCAGATCTGAAAATTATAATTGTTGCATACGGTGATGATCATAGGATTCAAACCCTTTTGGTATCAAATGTAATGACCTGCGATGTGATCTGCAATGTCATGTAATTTTTCAGATGCTTGCATGCATCTTATTTGATGTTTTGAGAGGCCTGCGTGCCTCCTAAAAGGAGATGTAATTTATTGTTATTTTTATTTTACATCTGGTTGTATTTCTGTGATGTGATGTACATCAACGATCAAGTTGAAGCAAAGGCATGAGATGAAAGATGATCTAAGCGGTTGATGGCGATGGGATCAAGAGTTGATCAAGGATCGAATCAAGGAGGCTTAGAACCAATTCAAGAGTTGAAGACCACTTGATCGATTGATGTGCATGTGCTTGTAATACGACCTAATTAGAATCCATGATCATCACCTATTTAAAGTTTAACTTTATTTGATGCTGCGATTATAACTGCCTGTGATGTACCGTTTGCATGAGATGTGAATGCGAGTCGGGTAGATAGGTTTACATGTGATGTAGCAAACCCAATTGAGACCTAAATCAAAACCTCCTCAATCAAGTCGAGAGTGAACCGACATGAGCAAGTCATATTAGATTAATTGATCTAATTGGTGTCTAGGAAAGCATGAAAGGTGGTTACTTAATTAGGACCTTACTCTCTGAGTAAGGGGAGCCTCCCACCTGCTTACCTGGCCAATTGTTCGATTACCTCTTATGAAGGGCTCAAGTTGCAAACACTAAGACCTGATTAACCAATATTAAGTCAATAGGTCTTCCACTGTAGTAGAGCTGCTAAGGCCTTTCTGATGTTGATTTGTCTCGGCTGGACACAGTGGTCAAGTTGCATCGGAGGGCTGGACCTCTCTATAGACATGAGATGTTGTAGGGTAAAGGTGGGGTTGGGCACCAATAACTGTTAGGTGAGGGCCCAATGACGACTTTATTCCTACGGTTATACGGTGGGTCTGACTTAACTAAGAAATGGGACCAATAACTGTTAGGTGAGGTCTTCATGGCTTAGAGACCAAGTTACACTGCAACATGCTTGAGAAGCATTGTACAAGAGTTGTACACTCATCCATCTATGTGTCACCAATAACTGTTAGGTGAGGTGGCATGTAAATTGGTGGGACCGCAGTACCCACTAGAAACCCTAGTCGTGTGGGATTTCTGTTTCCCTACCAGGGAAGTGTGAGGGATTCGAGAAAATAGTGGGAGTTACATTTGTCCTAAAAGACCTTAGAACAGATTAGGATCAAGTACAAAAGTCTAACTAGAATCTTTACTCTCTGCAGATACAATGTCGGCTTCAAACCCTTTGACCCGTATTCTTGAGACCAACCGACTGACCGGAACCAATTACAAAGACTGGCTTAGAAATCTCAAAATAGTTTTGGACTGTGAGAAGATAGGCTATATACTCGATTCAGATATCCCCACACTACCAGCACATCCTACTGATGTTCAGCGTGAAATGCATAAAAAGTGGTTGGATGATGACATTAGAGTAAAATGCTATATGATGGCATCCATGTCTAATGAACTCCAATGCCAGCATAAAAATATAAAGACTGCTAGGGACATACTGGCACACCTGCAAGAGTTGTATGGTGAGCAGAGTCGCACAGCTCGTTTTGAAGTGTCCAAGAGGCTCTTCAAAGCGAAGATGCGCGAGGGGCAGTCTGTCCATGATCACGGTCTGACCATGATCAAGGACCTAGAGGAGCTTGAGAAGCTCGGTATGGACATGCACAAGGAATTGCAAGTGGATTTGATCCTACAGTCACTTCCTGATTCATTTGGTCAGTTTATAGTAAACTACCACATGAATAAGATTGAATGCACTAAGACTGAACTAATCAACATGTTGGTAACTGCTGAGGGAGCCTTGAAAGGTTCAAGGGGCAATGTCCTTGCTGCTGAGTTGACTTCTGGTTCCAAGAGAAAGTCTACTTGGAAGAAAAAGAAGCCTGCAAAGAAGCAGAAGAAAGACAAGAAGCCAAAGAAGGAAGTTCAAAAGAAAAAGGCTAACGACAAAGGAAAATGTTTCCACTGCAATGTCGAAGGCCACTGGAAGAGAAACTGTCCTTCATACCTCGAGAGCCTGAAGAACAAGAAAGGTGACACACCTTCAGAAGGTATAGACTTGCTCATAATTGAAACTAATCTAACGGTTTCTTCTACTTCTAGTTGGGTTATAGATTCTGGTTCTAGTGCTCATTTGTGCACTACCATGCAGGGTCTAAAGGAAAGTAGAGGGCTGGCGGAAGGTGCGGTAACCCTTCGGGTTGGCAACGGGGCAAAAGTTGCTGCTGTGGCTGTGGGCACCTACCATCTGCGACTACCGTCTGGATTTAGTTTAATACTTAGAGACTGCTATTATGTACCTGTTGCTAGCAGAAATTTGATTTCTGTTTCATGTCTAGCACAGGAAGGTCATGTTTTTACATTTGACAAAGACTGCTGTTCTATTTATTTGAAAAATAAAATAGTCGCACGTGGTTTCATGATTGACAGTCTCTATCATTTACATATGGATGTATTTGTGAATGTTACCGAGCAAGATGTGAGTGCCAAAGGATCCAAAAGATCTAGAGATGAGATAAACCAAAGATATTTGTGGCACCTCAGACTTGGCCATATTGGAGAGGATAGGATGAACAAAATGGATAAAGATGGGCTTCTCGGCTCATTGACTTCCGAGTCATATCCAGTTTGCGAGTCCTGTCTTCAAGGAAAAATGGCTAGACTGCCCTTTGTAGGACATGGGGAGAGGACCACTGAAATACTTACCCTAATACATACAGATGTATGTGGCCCATTCGATGTGCTAGCCAGGGGACGTTATTCTTACTTCATTACCTTTACCGATGATTATTCACGGTATGGGTATGTGTATCTTATGAGACACAAGTCTGACTCTTTTGAAAAGTTCAAAGAGTTCAAGAATGAAGTAGAAAAACAAACTGGAAAACCACTTAAGGCTCTTCGATCAGATCGAGGAGGAGAATACCTTAGTAGAGAATTTCGGGACTATCTAAAAGAAAACGGCATAGTCTCACAATGGACACCTCCGGGTACACCTCAACTCAACGGGGTGTCAGAGAGGAGGAATCGGACCCTATTGGATATGGTCAGGTCCATGATGAGCTTCACTGATTTACCTATGTTCCTTTGGGGAGATGCCTTACTCACAGCGATTTATTTATTGAATAGAGTTCCCTCTAAATCCGTTCCTACCACACCGTATGAGATATGGCATGGTAAGAAACCAAGTCTGGGTCATCTCAAGATTTGGGGATGTCCGGCCCACGTCAAGCGACTACAGGCGGACAAGTTAGAGGCTAGGACCATAAGTGCTCGTTTTATAGGATATCCTAAAGAGTCATTAGGATACAATTTTTACGTCTCAGAGGATCACAATGTGTTTGTGAGCCGTCATGCCATCTTCTTGGAAAATCAGTTTATCCTTGATAGAGGCAGTGGGAGGAAAATTGAGCTTGAAGAGAAAGTCTCTGAAAAGCAACGAGTCATGGATCCTATAGAACTCATTCATAAAGAGCCAGTACACGATGTCCCTCAACCACCTCGTAGATCTAGTAGAGTCTCCCATCCTCCCGATAGATACTTAGGTATACTAGAAGAGGATACCGAGGAAATGTTCCTAGTGGGAGATAGGGATCACATACAGGATCCCAAAACCTACAACGAGGTGATATCTGATATCGATTCCGAGAAATGGGTGGAAGCTATGAAGTCAGAGTTAGACTCCATGCATTCCAACCAAGTCTGGACCTTAGTAGATCCACCAGAAGGTATTGTACCTATTGGATGCAAATAGATCTACAAAAGGAAGATAGGTTCGGATGGAGAGGTAGAGACCTATAAGGCAAGGCTTGTGGCGAAAGGGTATAGTCAACGCGAAGGCATTGACTATCAGGAGACCTTTTCACTTGTAGCCATGCTAAAATCCATCCGAACATTGCTTGCCATTGCAGCATTTCATGATTATGAAATCTGGCAGATGGATGTGAAAACTGCTTTCCTGAATGGATATCTTGATGAAGATATCTATATGTAACAGCCTTTGGGTTTCACTTCCAGTGATGGAGATCACAAGGTCTGCAAGCTGCAAAGGTCCATCTATGGACTAAAGCAAGCATCTCGGAGTTGGAACACTCGTTTCGATGATGCAATCAAAACGTTTGATTTCATCAAAAACGAAGAGGAACCATGTGTTTATAAAAAGGTTAGTGGGAGTGCTGTCGTTTTTCTCGTACTGTACGTAGATGACATTCTCCTGATTGGGAATGATATTCCCATGCTAACCTCGGTCAAGGTCTGGTTGTCAAAAGAATTCTCCATGAAAGACCTTGGGGAAGCATCCTATATTTTGGGAATAAAGGTCTATAGAGATAGATCTAAAAGGATGCTTGGCCTTTCACAGAAGATGTACATAGAGGAGGTGCTGAAGAGGTTCAGCATGGAAAACTCCAAGAGGGGTCTCTTACCCCTAAGGCATGGAATTCATCTCTCCAAGAAGATGTGCCCCAACACATCTGAAGAGATTCAACGCATGAGCAAGATTCCTTATGCATCGGCAATAGGAAGCCTCATGTATGCCATGTTATGTACACGACCTGATATAGCTCTTGCTGTGAGTGTCACAAGCAGATATCAGTCGAATCCAGGTGAAGAACACTGGACAGCTGTGAAGAATATTCTTAAGTACTTGAGAAGAACTAAAGATTTATTCTTGGTTTTTGGAGGATCATCAGAGTTAAAGGTAGAAGGGTACACAGATTCAGACTTCATGACTGATGTCGATGACAGGAAGTCAACATCTGGATATGTGTTCTTGTGCAATGGTGGTGCGGTAAATTGGAAGAGTTCTAAACAACCGATCATTGCTGATTCTACTATGGAAGCCGAATACATCGCCGCCTCTGAAGCTGCTAAGGAAGGCTTCTGGTTCAAGAAATTCATTGCAGAGTTGGATGTGATGACATCAGATGCCATAACACTCTACTGCGATAACAATGGCGCCATAGCCCTTGCTAAGGAGCCAAGGTCTCATCAGAAGTCTAAGCATATAGAGCGGCGCTTTCACCTCATACGCGACTATGTGGAGAAGAAATATGTAGAGGTGCAGAGAGTAGACTCCACGGATAACGTGGCAGACCCGTTCACTAAGCAGCTGAGTCAGCAAAAGACTGAAGCCCACCTTGAGAAGATGGGCCTAAGATATATGACCAATTGGCTTTAGTGCAAGTGGGAGATTGTTAGATGTATGCCCTAGAAGCCAATTTGGCTGACACATTGTTGATTCTAGGGACATAATTTTGTACTTGACTATTTATTATTGAATAAATAAAAGGCATCTTTTCATTCATATTGTTTATGTGTCTATGAATCGTCCAAGAAATTAATAAGATGATGATACATATTCTCAAGAGTTGAGAATTTGAGCCATGTATCATTGGTGATTAATTTCTAAATGCTCCTGATCAAAGGATCATCACGAGGACGGTGATCGATCCGATCAGTGCACAGATCACTCTCCTTCTGGATGGACGAGACTTGAGTCCACAGTGTAGGGACACTGAAGTGATAGTGCAGGTGCTTGTTAGAGAACAAGGGTACTGAGCGTGACCAATACAAGAAGTCACTTGGATGTCTATCCACTCGTCAGTGACTTGCTTGATGTTGCAGTAGTGTGACTGGTCCTTTGACCTGCGGCGCTTCGGCTACTCACAGTGAGGTTATTGTAGTTTGACTGCACACATACATGGTCTCTAGCCATATGGGTCCATGCAGTGTAGATTGGCTGCAGTAAGTTCACTGTAGGAGTAAGGGTATGCACCTATATGGAATCTATCAACCTTGATAGATAAGGAGAGATCCTATGTGATTTATAGACTGAGTTCGTAAGACCTCGGCCGGGGCAGTATGCACAGTGGAGAAAGAGTTTTTCACTATCGAACTCGAGTCGAATAAATCTTGACATATGACAGACGATGGGGTTTGACGAGTTGTCCATGACCTCCATCCTGTAGGGATCCACGATAGTAGGACTGTATCACATGTTTAACTGCACCTAGAGGTTCATCATTCTATTCTGCTGGGTAGCCACTACATGCTGCTAGGTGTCACTGGTGGATGGTGGGACTCATAGGGATTATCTTGATGATCGATAAACCCTAATGAGTTGAGTTGGAATCGTTCCAACCCATTGAAAGGAGTTTTCAATGATATAGTGATAGAGATCACAATATATCTCACTACCAGTCAGAATAGAACCTATGGGGTCACACACACTAGAAGTATTGACCGATCCGATAGTTGAAATCGTGATTAGGAATCACAAGAAATCAATTTGATTGATAAGAAGTTGAAGAAGAACAAAGGGAATTAATTAATTGGACTTGAAACAAGAATCCTACTTCGGGTAGGATACCTAGAGTTCTAATTGGATTAGGACTGGAATTCCTACTTGGAATAGGATTCCTCAATCCTAATGAGATTAGGAGTTTTGAATTAAAATTGGATTCCTACTTGGAGTAGGATTCCTAGAAATCCTAATAGGATTAGGACTTCGGATTCAAATAGAGTCCTAATTAGATTAGGACTAAAATTAAACAAATCCTAATTGGATTAGGATTCCTTAAGTCTAAATTAATTATTAATCTAATGAATCAACATGACTCCTAATTGGATTAGGATTGAAGAGTTCAATTGAGTCATGGTTCATTCAAGTCCTAATTGGATTAGGACTAGCATAGATTGAACCCAATTTGGCCAATCCTAATTAGATTAGGATGAAACCATGAGAGAGGCACCTAATCCTCTTTGGAAGAGGATTAGGTTAACCAACTAAGAGGGGCATCAGCCCCTCTCCAAATGCTTGGGGCGACAAGAAGAGAGGAGCTAGGGCCGGCGCCCCCTTCTTATTTGGTAGGTTGTCATTGGAACTCCTAAAAGTTAGGAGCTCCAATCCCTTTTTAAAGAGGACTAGAGGCCGGCGCCCTAAGAGAGCTTTTCATCCTCCTCTTGCTGCCGCCACCCTCCCCTCTCCTCTCTTGGTTCAGCCGCAAGCAAAGGAAGAGCAAGGTCCAAGCGTTGGCGTCTTCCTCTTCCTCCAATCCTTCTTCCAACGCAGGGAAAAGAAAGAAGGCTGCAGAAGCTGTGTTCTTCTTCCTTGAGTTCCTTCTTCTTCTTCCTCCTCTCAAGCACTTTCAAGAGTTGAAAGAAAGAGAAGAGATCAGCCATCAAAGGAGTCTTTGCAAGGGAGCTAGCACCCCGGGAAGACAAGAAAGCTTTGATCGGTTCTCTACTTCGTGTGGATACCCGTAGAGGCCGGACGTTTGAACGGCTTCAAACGAACCCTCTTCCAAAACCACGAATTCAGATTCGCGGTGATCATCTACCCGCGCAAGGTGAAGATTTGATCTTCCTATTAGTTCTAAAAGTTTTAATTCTTACCTAATTACGAAAGGTCTCGAAACAAGCGTTCATGCGATGAACGTCGAACCCGTGCATGCCGATTCCGCTGCCATCTGAAATTTTTGAAATATCAGCGGCATGGGCGGGTTCCCAACACATGTGTGCTAGATATCAGGTTAATCCTAAAGAATCACACCTAGCTGCAGTTAAGAGAATCTTTAAATACTTAATAGGAACTAAGAACATAGGGCTGTGGTACTCTAAAGAATCTAGCCTAAACTTAATAGGGTACACAGATTCAGACTTCGCTGGATGTAAGCTTGATAGAAAAAGTACCAGCGGGTCTTGTCAATTTCTAGGAGAAAACCTAATCTCATGGTTTAGCAAGAAACAAAACTCGGTTGCATTATCCACTGCAGAAGCTGAATATGTTGCAGCCGGGAGTTGTTGTGCTCAAATCTTGTGGATTAAACAACAATTAGAGGATTATGGCATTAAACAAGATAAAATCCCCATTAATTGTGATAATACAAGTGCCATAAACCTAACTAAAAATCCAATTCAACACTCAAGAACTAAACACATTGAGATAAGACATCACTTCATAAGAGATCATGTATTGAATGGTGATGTGACTCTCCAATTTGTTTGTACTGATAATCAATTAGCAGATATTTTCAAAAAACCCCTAAGTGAAGAGAGGTTCAGTGTACTTAAAAGGGATTAGGAGTGATTGACCCATCCTAGTGGGAGTTTCCACTAGATTAATTGATTTTGATGGTTAAAATGAGGTTAAAATAGAGTTTCTATTCAATGATCATCAAATCAGATCCCAACTAGGTGATTTTCCCTCATTTGGCACGGTTATAGCATGATTTTTAAGTGCGTGCCAAGGTTAGAGACGACTCGAGTAAGTTTCAGAGCCGGCTCCTAAGGGAGAGTCGACTCGCGCATTTGGGGGAGTCGACTCGCAAAGTTGGCAGCTGAGGGGGAGTCGACTCGCACATTATCGGGAGTCGACTCGAAGTCTACAGGCGCATAAGGAGAGTCGACTCGCGCATTTTCTGGAGTCGACTCGAGGTCGAGTCGACTCGCGACTCAAGGGAGTCGACTCGCAGTCGGGATCCGACTTTTTAACCCTAGGTTTGTCGTTTCGCAAACACTTTTTCTCAAGCCGCCACTGTTCACAAAGCCCTAGAGCCGACTCCTAGGTCATCCTCGATCGTCTCCAAGCCCTTTTTCCCGTCGATTCTTCGCCGGACATTGAGTTTCCGTCCGTTCCTAGGTCTTTTCAGGTCAGTCCCGAGCTTCCTCTATCGATCCTTCTTCGTTCTCTAGGTTTTCATCTCGTTTAGGTCAAGATGCCTCGCAAGGGAGTTGTTAGAAAGAGGTCCCGTCCCGTGGCCGGTCCCGAGCGGCGCTCCAAGGCGTAGCACGATCCCGCGAGGCAACCTCCTCCGGATCGTTCCCCGCCTAGGGTGGTTCTTGTTAGGCCGTTGGCCGGGAAGGCCGTCACCTCCGGGAGGTATGTCACTTTCGACTATCTCTTCCGGGAAGGATTCACCATAGGGGATAGGCTTAGAGCCCAGGGTCTAGAGTACTTCCTCACCTTGGACCTTCCCACCTATCCTGGCCTAGTTCAAGAGTTCTACAGTACCGTCCATCGGAGAGATGGAGGTATTGAGGGCACGGTATTAGGTGTCCCATTGCGTGTCACAGAGGACCTCATTGCCCATATCCTCCACCTTCCATTAGTAGGGGTGGCTCCTGCACATCCTGAGGATAGATTTGAGGCCCTTACGATCGTCTTAGGGCATCCACCTCAGTCTCCCCTAGATGAGGTATCTGCTAGCTCACTTCCTATTGAAGTGAGAATCCTTTTGAGCATTTTGTCCAGGTCCATCTTCCCTAAGACAGGGAGATTTGATTTTGTGAATGAGAGGGACCTAGCTATTATGTCTTACATTCTTCAGGACACCCCGGTCAACTTCCCCAAGCTCATTTATAGGTATATGTGTGAGCCCCTGGATAGACCTAGGCTCTCCCTCCCATACGGAATATTATTCACTCTTCTCTTTAGGCAGTACGAAATTTCCATTCCTGAGAAGGAACCCTCTCGTGCCTTGCGATGGACTGATCGCTTGGGTACGGGGACCATGCACAGGATGGGATTTCGGAAGAGAGAAGGGATCTGGGTTAGGAAGTCCACTCTCACCGCTCAGACCACCAGACCATCACCCAGTCCTGAGCCAGATTCTGACTACCCAGAGTCCCCAGACCATCCAGACCTTCCATCCACTCCTCCTGCTCCTACCACCTCTGCCGGACCTTCCTCCTCAGCTCCACCATCTATGGAGGTCCGTATTGATCCAGAGCAGCTCCGGGAGCTGCGGCAGGAGATCGTCCGAGATTTGAGGGACGAGCTGCTCCGGGAGCTCCGAGGTTCCGTGCCAGCTCCCACTCCTGCACCCACTCCATCCTCAGCACTGGTCCCATCCTTGACAGCCGTGACAGACATGACGGCTGAGGTGCGGCAGGAGATCTACAACATTAGGACCCTGGTGCAGGCCCAGTTCCACAGCATGAGCGAGGTCACGAGCACCACGAGGAGGATGCGGGATGACATCCGCCGTGACATGCACACCACCACCGAGGGGGCCGAGCGCTTGTCGAATGTGCTCATCGACAAGCTGGACGCACTTCAGACCTCGGTGACTGGGCTTCAGACGTCGGTGACTGAGCTCTCCACTACACATAGCAGAGCCACCACGTCTATTATCACGCAGCTGGGCCATGTTACAGAGGCAGTCGCCCTCCTCATGGAGCAGAGCCGATTGAGAGGAGGAGTCACATCCTCGAGAGGAGGAGCTACATCCTCCAGAGGAGGAGATGTATCCTCGAGAGGGGGAGCTACATCCTCCAGAGGAGGAGATGTATCCTCGAGAGGGGGAGGCACATCCTCGAGGAGGTCATAGATGATTTTGAGTTGTGTTTTGTCTTCTTTTGTATTGTTCTTGCTTTACCTATTGTATGCTCAAATGTATTCACCTTCATATCAATACAATGAGTAGACATCTTATCTTCATTTCTGTGCCATTTGATGATTTACTGTGCCATTTGTGCCATTGATTGTGTGTGATTACCTCCTTTTTGGTATGATGACAAAAAGGGGGAGAAATGTGTAAAATATGTAAAAGGGGAGAAATATTAAAAAATATGTAAAAGAAATCAATGGAAATAAATAAAACGATAAACTCTTAAAAACACACATAAATTTGTTCTAAGTGGATTCGGTACCTCGAGGCTCATTATCTCTCTTTTGGGGCTCCTAATGGAGTAATCTCCAGAATCTATTCAAGGGATATTCGGAGATTAGCTGAATCCTACTCAAGAACAAATTGACAGATTTTCCCTCTAAAAACAAAATTTTTAGTTCAAAAATTTCAAAGCATTAAAAGGAAATTCAGAAAATCAAAACATAGTTGAATGCATATGTTGAGGGGGAGAATCTGAATTTTAATCAAGCTAAATCATTAATGTCATATAAGCCAAACAATTGATTGCAGAATATGAAGGCTTATATAATTCCAAATGAAAGGGGGAACTTTAACTCCGAAATTTAATGTTTCACTCCTTTCAAACTTGGATAAATTAAATTATCAAGACATTTGAATTCATTTATGGAGTTTAATTCATTATTTACTGAGCAACTCATTTTACATATACTCAAAGTTTTGTCATCATCAAAAAGGGGGAGATTGTGGAGTGATCGATTAAAACCCCGTTTGATTTTGATGAGCTCAAAGCATTTGAGTATATCTTGTGATTACTAATGAATTCAATTGAGTGTTTCAGTGAAAATCCTGTCCAAGTGTCTCTAGACTTGGTTCATAGCATTTTGGATAAGTTAAGAAGTCTGCATGAACCAATGTCTGAGATACGAGTCGACTCCCGAGTTTCACGAGTCGACTCCAAGCGTATCAAGGTCACTGGCACGAGCTCGAGTCGACTCCTGATCAGTACGAGTCGACTCCGACTGAAAACAGACAGAAGGACAGAAGAGCAGTTTTTCAGGTCTGAGATTCGAGTCGACTCCAGTGGAATGCGAGTCGACTCCCAGCGGTACACACAGAAAAAGTCAGAGAGCGTTTTATGGACTCTGAGATTCGAGTCGACTCCCGCAGTACGCGAGTCGACTCCGAGACTGTGCGACCATCGACACACAGAAGACCATGTTACTGCCTCTGAGATTCGAGTCGACTCCCAGACAGCTCGAGTCGACTCCAAGACAAGCTTCACGTCAAAAGGCAGAAGACCAACTTTCGGAAACTGAGAGCCGAGTCGACTCCAAGGAAGTTCGAGTCGACTCCAAGACTGGATGAGCCAAAAGACAGAGAATCGGGAGTTCGGGCTCTGAGATTCGAGTCGACTCCCAGGACAGTCGAGTCGACTCGAGTGGACAAAATTCAAATTTGGATCCACGGACTACAGAGGATGAGCCGACTCCAAAATTGCCAGGTCAGCGCCAGAAGTTGGCGAGTCGACTCCGGGTCAAGACGAGTCGACTCCCAGTCAAGACAGCAACTTTAATTCAAACTGGGAACAGTTGCCGAGTCGACTCCGGAAAAGCTCGAGTCGACTCCTGCTACAGCCGAGTCGACTCCTGATCGCGCGAGTCGACTCCAACCCACCAACGGTCACATTGTCAGGCTGCGCAGAGTGTGCAGAACGGCCAGAAAAAGCAGAGTAACGGCTAGTTTCCGTGGGGGTTGACTTAAATAGCCACAGAAGACTGTAGCAAGGTAGAGAACACATATTCCACTCCTAGCATTCAAGTCTTCAAGCTCTCTAAGTGCTCTTCAACGAGAAAAAGGGAAGATCTGCATTTACTGCTCCACCAACATCTTCCCAGCATTCAAAGCTTCCTCCTCCTGCTTTCAAGTCGATCACTCTTTCAAGAGGAGACCGGAGTTCCAAAAGCCACACCTCTTCACCATCTTAAAAGTGTTTGAGGGCTTCTAACTCCTTTACGATTATATTGTTTTAAATCTGCTTTTTGAGAAGCTATTTTCTGTTTTCTTCTATCTCGTGTATTTACTTGATTCAATCGGGGGATTGAATCAAGGGGATTAAGGTTGGTTGGTGAGCCGGTTTAAAACCAACGAGTGTAAGGGTTTGATTGTGAGCCCGGAAAAACAATCGGGGTTGGTTCTAGTCGGTGAGCCTTGGAAAACCGACCGAGTTCGTTGTGAGCTCGTAAAACAACAAGTTCGGTTGTGAGCTTGCAAAACAACCGGCTGTAATCCAAGGGGGTTATAGTGAAATTCCCAAGTGAGACTTGGGGAGTGGACGTAGGAGCAAGGGTTAGCTCCGAACCACTATAAAACTTTGTGTTTGTAGTGCATTGTCTCTCATCTTCTTCCCCACACATTACTCACAGCACTTAGCTTTAATTAAATAACTGGCTATAGTATTTCGTTAATCATCCACAAAGTTTTAATTAGCTAAGTTAATTTAAAAACCCAATTCACCCCCCCCTCTTGGGTTGTCTATCTGGGCAACACCAGTGACCTTCTGTCACTGAATTAGAAATTCAGATAGTTCGGTATCAAAATACAATGAGCTGCTTGCTAGTCACAGGTTGCGGTATCAGGTCAAAGGGCCAAACTTATACCCATATCTACTCGAAACATCTCTTGACAGTAGAGCGTTCCGGAATTGGTCACGTTCAGTGAAATGTACTCCTACACTTCACCTGTGTGGCATACCAGTGTCTCCACACTCCTTGGTTAAGGGGACAACCAACGTATATGTCACACAATGACCTAATCTCGATAATACTATCGTCTTAGTAACAACATATAATTTGGTCGCGAACTGGTTTAAGGACTCGAAGATAAATCCTCCTTTATCATTAATAAGTCCTAAGGACTTCATCATATAAGAGTTTATTTGAAGATGTAAAATGATGAATAATGCCAAATAACACTTTATTAATTTGTCAATTTATTTACAAAATTCAATCATCATTCGCTCTCACAGCGAGATCAGATACAGTTGACACCATGCCGAACATCATTCGCTGACGATTGACTATTAGGATACAATTTCCAACAACTCCCATTTAGCCTAAAGCCAATCGGCACAGTATCTAATACCCATCTTTGACTTGTGTTCATTGAACTCTTTGATGCCGAAAATTTTGGTAAATGGGTCAGCCAGATTTTTTTTTGTATCAATCTTCTGAAGATCAATATCACCTCGTTCTATAATCTCTCGAACCAGGTGATAGCGTCGCAGAATATGCTTGGTCCACTGATGTACATTAGGTTCCTTTGCCTGAGCTATGGCTCTAGTGTTATCACTAAATATAGGAACTGGACCATCAATGGAAAGTGCCACTCCCAGCTCGGTGATGAACTTGCGCAACCATACGGCTTCCTTGGTTGCATCAGATGCTGCGATGTATTCTGTTTCACATGTAGAATCTGCCACTGTATGTTGCTTGGAACTCTTCCAGCAGATGGCCCCACCCTTAAGAGTAAAGATATATCCCGACACGCTCTTGCTATCATCTTGATCTGACTGAAAACTTGAATCGGTATATCCTTCAAGTTTTAAGTCAGAATCACCATAGACAAGCCACTGGTCTTTAGTATTTCTCAAATACTTAAGAATGGTTTTCACAACTTTCCAGTGGTTGCTACCTGGATCAGACTGGTATCTACTCACTACTCCTAGTGAGTATGCCACGTCTGGTCTAATACATGTCATGGCATATATTATAGATCCCACTGCCGAAGCATATGGAATTCTATCCATACTCTCTCTTTCTTGAGGGGTTGTCGGACAATCTCTTTTAGAGAAGTTAATTCCATGGCCCATTGAAAGATAGCCTTTCTTGGAATTAATCATACTGAACCTCTTCAGTATAGTATCAATGTATGTGGATTGGGATAATCCAAGCAATCTGTTAGATCTATCTCTATAGATCTTCATCCCTAGGATGTAAGATGCTTCTTCCAAATCCTTCATGGCAAATTGAGATGATAGCCAAACCTTTATTCCTTGTAATGCAGGAATGTCATTCCCGATTAAAAGAATGTTATCCACATACAAAACTAGAAATATGATTACTAAACCATTGACCCATTTATAAATGCAGGATTGTGGAGTGATTGGTTATACCCCTATTTGATTTTGATGAGCTCAAAGCATTTGAATATATTTCAAGTTATACTAATGAATTCAATCTAGTATTTCAGACAAATATATGTGAATTTATCTTTAATAGCATCGAGCCTTTGTCGAAGTCATTTGGCTAAGTATTGAACTAATTTAAGCCAAAGTTTGAAGCTCGAGTCGACTCCGAAAGAGTACGAGTCGACTCTAAGTGTTTCAGAGGTTCTGGCACGAGCTCGAGTTGACTCCGGTACACTACGAGTCGACTCCGACTGAGAACAGACAGAAGGACAGAAAGATGAATTTCAGACCCTGTCACCGAGTCGACTCCAACGGTTTCGAGTCGACTCCGATGCTTACCGAGTTGACTCCCGACGGTTTCGAGTCGACTCCAAGGAGTAACAGACAGAAGGACAGAGAAGTGTTTTCTGGACCCTGTTACCGAGTCGCCTCCAGAAGAATTCGAGTCGACTCCAACGTTTGACGAGTCGACTCCAACGTTTGGCGAGTCGACTCCTAAACAAGCAAGAGTCGACTCTCAGAGGAAAGCAGACTGAAAGGCAGAAAATCAAATAAAGTGACTCTGTGAACGAGTCGACTCCAAGAATACGAGAGTCGACCCCAAATCAGCCGAGTCGACTTCAAGATAATCCGAGTCGACGCCAAGGCAGTTCAACTCCAAGGCAGTTCAACTCCAAAGATAGAGGATCAGTTTTTCGGGCTCTGAGAGCCGAGTCGACTCCAAGATGATCCGAGTTGACTCGAGAAAGAAATGCAGAAAATTAGATCTCTGGAACCCTGAGAATGAGTCGTCTCCAGAGGGCCGAGTCATCTCCGGATACTGACGAGTCGACTCCAGGTTTTGCCGAGTCGACTCCAGAATGGGACAGCACTTTAATTCAAATTCTGAACAGTGGGCAAGTCGTCTCCAGTAAAGCATGAGTCGACTCCAGCAACAGCCGAGTCGACTCCAGATCGAGCGAGTCGACTTCGACCCCAACGGATACATTGTCAGGAGTTGCAGACTGTGCAGAACGGCCACAAATTAGTGCCTAACGGCTAGTTTTCAAAGGGGACTGCTTAAATAGCCAGAGTGAACAGTAGTAGACACTAAGAGAGTCACTCCATCTGAGCATTAAGTGTTTTCCATCTACCAAGAGTCTATTGAGAGAAATGATAAGCAAAAGAAGGAAGAATCGCATTCAATACATAACTAGAAGTCTTTCCTTCGCATTCAAGGCTCTTCCTCTGACATCAGATCTTCAGTGCACTCAAAGAGGAGACTCATAGTTCGAGAAGCCCCTTCTTTCTCTTCCAAAATCTGTTTGAGGGCTTCTAACTCTACTCTTTTCATATTGTTTAATATTTGCTTGTTAAGAAGCTTTCCTTGTAACTTTTTCCAAAACTATTTTCTTACTTGATTCAATCAGGAGATTGAATGAAGGGTTGTAAGGTTTGTTGGTGAGCCGAAGTTAAAACCAACGGTGTAAGGGTTCGATTGTGATCCCGGAAAAACAATCGGGTGGTTCTAGTCTGTGAGCCTGTGAAAAACGACCGAGTTCGTTGTGATCTCGCGAAAACAACAAGTTGGGTTGTAAACTTGTAAAACAACCGGCTGTAATCCGGAGGATTATAGTGAACTCCCAAGTGAAGCTTGGAGAGTGGACGTAGGAGCAAGGGTTAGCTCCGAACCACTATAAATTGGTTTGTGTTTGTATTGGTTGCTGTTTTCTCTCTCTCTTCGTTCACTTCATCTAGTAACTTAACTAATTTGCTTGCAAAAGATTTAGTTAATTACTAATCATAGTTTTTAATTGGTCGAGAATTAATCCAAACCCAATTCACCCCCCCTCCTGGGTTGTCTTTTTGGGTAACAAGTGGTATCAGAGCCGGAGCTCTTATATTAAAAGAGTAAAAGATCAAAATGACAACTCCTTTTGGATCTTCTCTTATTGAGGGGCAATCCACCCATAGGCCTCCATTCTTTGATGGAACCGACTACACCTATTGGAAGGCTGGGATGAGGATATTTATCCAAGCCCAAGACTATAAGGTTTGGAGCATCATAGTTAATGGACCATACATTCCTTCTATTTTTATAGATAACATTACTATACCCAAGCTTGAAAAAGATTGGGATGACAATGATAGAAGGAAGGCACAACTAAATGCCAAAGCGATGAATGTACTTTATTGTGCCTTAGACCGTAATGAATTCAATAGAGTCTCTACTTGCAATTCTGCAAAAGAGATATGGGAAAGACTTTAAGTGACCCACGAGGGCACGAATCAAGTCAAGAAATCCAAAATAAACATGCTAGTTCATAAGTATGAACTATTTAAAATAGAATCTAATGAAACTATCACGTGCATGTATACTAGATTCACTGATATTGTCAATGGCCTAAAAAGCCTTGGCAAAAGTTATACTAACAGTGATCTTGTCAGAAAAGTTCTTCGATCTTTACCAAGGTCATGAAAAGCTAAGGTAACGGCGATCCAAGAAGCCAAAGACTTGAACAAGCTGGCACTCGAGGAGCTCCTTGGATCCTTGATGACACATGAGCTCACAATGAAGCAACACAATGAAGAAGAGTCCACCCACAAGAAAAAGGTAATTGTCCTTAAGTCTACTTCTTCTAACAAGGATCCCTCTTGCAGTAGCTGCAGTGAAGAAGAAGATAATGAGGGAGATGAAGATGAGGCTCTTCTCGTGCGAAAGTTCAAAAAATTCATCAACCGGAAGAAATCCATTCATCAGAGGAGAGGTTTCTCAAGTTCCTACAACAAGGACAAAGGTAAGAAAAGAGAAAGTGAGGGAATCGGTTGCTATGAATGCAAGAAGCTGGGACATTTCAAAATCGACTGTCCCTTGCTGAGAAGGACAGCAAATACAAGAAGAAGAAAGCTCTTGTCTCCACCTTGACAGACTCCGATCAATCATCATCATCATCGGATGAGGAACAAGAGGAAAAAGCAAATTTTTGCTTCATGGCAAATGATAATGAGGTAATATCTGAAACGCATTTAGATTTTACCTTTGATGAATTGTATGATGCTTTTAATGTACTAATAGATGAATATAAGACAATAAACCTTAAAATAAAGAATTAAAACTAACTAATCAATCTCACTTCCATAAGTACGGTAAATTAATTAAGGACAAAGATTCTATCATCAAAAAAAATTTAGAACTTAAAAGAAGCAACTAAATGCTAACTCAAAAAACTAATACCTTAATTAAAGATAACGAAAGACTAACTAAGGAAGTTTCAGAACTTAAAAATAGTAAACAAACTATAAAAGATAATCTTACAAAAGACTTAAACTTACTAAAAACAGAAAAACTGAAGTTAACAAAAGAACTTGAAAAATACAAACCTATTGTAGAAAAGTTTACATATAGTTCTGAAAAATTGGAGATGATCCTTAATAATAATCAACGAGCTGTGTTTAATAGAGCTGGTTTAGGGTATAAGCCTAAGAATAAGCAAAAGTTTCTTAAAAACTTTTTTATAAAAGCTGGGGAAAGTAAAACTAAAAATATAACCTGTTTTTGCTGTGGAAAAGTAGGACATAAAACTAATGTGTGTGACCATAGGAAAGTAGAAGCTAAAAGAAAAATTTAAAAGGTTTGGGTTCCAAAAGGAACCAACATTACTAACCTTGAAGGACCCAAGAAAACTTGGGTACCTAAAATTGTATGATTTCCTTGTGTAAGAGTGTCTTGCAGCCAAAGTCGACAAAAACTGTTGGTACTTGGATAGTGGCTGCTCAAGACACATGACGGATGACAAGGAGTAATTTTTCACCCTAAAGCCTAAAATGGGAAGTGCTGTGACTTTTGAAGACGATAACCAAGGTCACATCGTTGGCATAGGTAAAGTACAAATCACCTCTTCAACCTTTGTTGATAATGTACGATTTGTAGATGGTCTTAAGCATAACCTACTTAGCATTAGTCAATTATGTGATAGAGGTTTTGATGTTCTGTTTAAGCCATCTCTATGCATCATAACCAACTCAATTGACAATAGCTTAGTATTCAAAGGAATAAGACGTGGCAATGTTTATGTAGTAGATCTTGAAGATCTCGCCAATAATAGCCGTTGCATAGTAGCTAGTGATTCTAAAGTCAATGATGCAAGTTGGTTATGGCACCGTAAATTAGGTCATGCAAGTATGGATACAATATCAAAATTAGTTAAAAGAGATTCTGTGATTGGTTTGCCAAAGCTAAAATTTGAGAAAAATAAAATTTGTGAAGCATGTCAATATGGCAAACAATCTAGAAGTTCCTTTAAATCCATAAATTGTGTCTCTACTACTAGACCCCTTGAACTACTTCACATGGATCTTTCTGGACCAACTAGAACCACAAGCCTTGGTGGAAACAAGTATGGTCTTATCATTGTAGATGATTTTTCTAGATACACATGGGTCATATTTTTAGCTCATAAAGATGAAGTATTTTCAGTATTTAAGAAATTTCATAAGGAAGTAACTAACTCAAGAAATACTTCAGTTATAGCTATTAGGAGTGATCATGGAACGAAATTTGAAAATCATCTATTTGATGAATTCTGTAGTAAAAAGGAGATAACTCATAATTTCTCTGCACCTAGGACACCACAACAAAATGGACTTGTGGAAAGAAAGAATAGAACCCTAGAGAAAATGGCTAGAACCATGTTGTGTGAAAGTAACCTCCCTAAGTATTTTTGGGGAGATGCCATTAACACGTCATGTCATATATTAAATAGAGTTTTATTGAGACCAATTATAAAGAACACACCTTATGAATTTTGGAGAGATAGAAAGCCCAAAGTAAACTATTTTCATGTTTTTGGGTGTAGGTGTTTCATTCATAATAATGGCAAAGATAACTTAAGCAAATTTGATTCTAAATCTGATGAAGGTATCTTTTTGGGATATTCTACATCAAGTAAAGCTTATAGAGTCTTCAACAAAAGAACCCTTGTTATTGAAGAGTCTATACATGTTGTTTTTTATGATACTAATGATGTCTCTTCTAGCAAGAGAGTAGCTTTTGATGATGATGCAGGAATACTTGAGAAAAGGATAGATGATATGACATTACAAGAGAATGAACCGAAGCAAATTGGAGAAACTTCAACAAGCCAAGAGGTAATTGTTGATCATGGGCTTACTAAGGCTTGGAGGTATGCTCATGGTCATCCTAAAGAATTAATTTTAGATGATCCATCTCAACCTGTTAGAACTAGAGCATCTCTTAGAAACTTAAATAATCATCTTGCATTTGTCTCACACTTTGAACCTAAAAATATAGAAGAAGCTGAAAATGATGTAAATTGGATAAATGCTATGCAAAAGGAACTTAACCAATTTACAAGAAATAAAGTATGGAACTTAGTTGAAAGACCCACTGAATACTCAATAATAGGAACTAAATGGATATACAAAAATAAACTTGATGAAAATAGAATTATGATTAGAAACAAGGCTAGACTAGTAGCAAAGGGCTATAATCAAGAAGAAGGTATAGATTTTGATGAGACTTTTGCTCCTATAGCTAGACTTGAGGCAATTAGATTGTTACTAGCATTTGCATGCAATAAAGATTTCAAATTATTCTAAATGGATGTAAAAAGTGCTTTCTTGAATGGGTATATTAATGAGAAAGTTTATGTAGAACAACCTCGTGGTTTTGAGAATCATCAATACCCCAATCATGTTTATAAACTAAACAAAGCACTTTATGGTCTAAAACAAGCCCCTAGAGCATGGTATGAAAGACTTAGCAAATTTTTATTAGACCATGAATTTTCTAGAGGAAATGTTGATACAACTCTGTTTTTGAAAAAGAAAAATAAAAATATGTTGGTAGTACAAATTTATGTAGATGATATTATTTTCGGTGCTACTAACAATCTTCTTTGCGAAGAGTTTGCTGAGTTAATGCAGAGTGAATTTGAGATGAGCATGATGGGAGAATTGAACTACTTCCTCAGACTTCAAATCAAACAATCCAAGGAAGGGATTTTCATCAATCAAGCTAAATACATCAAGGAAATGCTAAAGAAGGTTGATATGGATGAAAATAAGGCAATTGGCACCCCCATGAGCTCATCATGCAAACTAGACAAAGATGAATCAGGTAAATCAGTTGATCAAAAGCTGTATAGAGGTATGATAGGATCTTTACTATATCTTACAGCAAGTAGACCTAATATTATGTTTAGTATATGCATGTGTGCTAGATATCAATCTAATCCTAAAGAATCACACCTAATTGCAGTTAAGAGAATTTTCAAATATCTCATAGGAACAAAAAACATAGGTCTATGGTACTCTAAAGAATCAAGCATAAATTTAATAGGGTACACTGATTCAGACTTCGCTGGTTGTAAACTTGATAGAAAAAACACCAACGGATCTTGTCAATTTTTAGGAGAAAACTTAATTTCGTGGTTCAGCAAGAAACAAAACTCGGTTGCACTATCTACGGCTGAAGCCGAATATGTTGCTGCCGGGAGTTGTTGTGCTTAAATTTTATGGATCAAGTAACTACTTGAAGATTATGGCATTAAACAAGATAAGATTTCCATAAATTGTGATAATACAAGTGCCATAAATCTAACTAAAAATCCAATTTAACACTCAAGAACTAAACATATTGATATAAGACATCACTTCATAAGAGATCATGTGTTAAATGGTGATGTAATGCTTGAATTTGTTTGCACTGATGATCAACTTGCTGATATCTTCACAAAACCCTTGAGTGAAGATCGATTTTGCATTCTTAGAAGAGGGTTACGAGTGATTGATCCATTCTTGTGATACTCCCCTCTAAATAATTGATTTTGATGATTAGCTTATGTTAGATATAGAATTTCTTATCTATGGTCATCAAATCAGATCTTAAATCTTAAATATTTCCATAACTCTCTCCTATGGCACGGTAATAACAAGATTTTTTGATTATGTGCTAGAGTTCGAGTCGACTCGCGCATATTTAGGAGTCGACTCGAGGTCGAGTCGACTCGCGACATACCAGAGTCGACTCGAGGTCGGGAATCTGATTTTTAACCCTAATCGAAACGTTTATTCCTCACTTCTATTCTCGGCCGCCACTATTCCAAAACCCTAGAGACGTCTCGGACCTCGTCTCTGACCCGTTCTAAGTCCTCTCCCTTGAGTTTTCTTCCATTTCTCTTGTCCATCCCTCAATTTTTAGGTCAAAATGCCTAGGAAAGCCGTTGTCCCAAGCCGGAAGAGACCTCTCTCCGTGAGCGGTGCCGAGCGACGGTCCAAGGCACGGAACGAACCCGTGAGGCCACCACTTCTGGTTCCTTCCCCGCCTAGGCCAGTTCCCTCACGTCCGTGCGCCGGGAGAACAGTCTCTACCGGGAGGAAAGTCAACTTTGACTTCCTCTCCCGGGAAGGGTTCACCCTAGGGCATCATCTTAGGGCTCAAGGGTTAGAGTTGTTTTGTTCTTTAGACCTCCCTACTTACCCAGGGTTAGTTAGAGAATTTTATGGGACTGTAGCTCGAAGTAGTGGTGGTATCCAAGGAACCGTAGCGGGTGTTCCTGTTTTTATCTCGGAGGACTTCATTGCTCGAATCCTCCATCTGTCCCGAGAAGGGATCTTTCCCACTCATCCCCAGGATAGGACTGAGGCCCTTACGGCCATTTTAGGGAGCCCACCTCAATCCCCAATAGAGGAGGTGTTTGCAAATCAGCTTTCAGCTAAAATGCGGCTCCTCCTAAGTATCATTTCTAGGACTCTCTTTCCCAAAACAGGTAGGTTTGACTTCATCTCCGAGAGAGACCTAGCACTAATGTTCCACATTCTCCAAGACACTCTCATCAACTTTCCCAAACTCATCTACAAATATATTTGTGAACCCCTAGATAAACCTAGATTGAGTCTCCCTTATGGCATGCTATTCACACTTTTCTTTAGGGAGTTAGAGGTCCCTATTCCTGAGGGAGAACCCTCTCGTTCACTTCGTAACACTGATCACATCGGTGAGAGGACTCTCCATAGAATAGGGTTCCATAAAGTAGATAATGTCTGGGTTAGGAAAACCTCTTCATCCACACCATCAGACCCTACCACTCATCACTCACCTAGTCCTGATCATGACCAGGACCACTACATAGCTCCTCCCACTTTTTCTTCCACATCTGGTCCATCATTCCCATCTACTTCTGCTGGACCCTCTACAGCTCCACCACCTCAACAACCTTTCGAAGTCCGGATCAGCACTGAGCAGCTCCGGGAGATGAGACAGGAAATTGTGAGGGAGCTGAGAGATGATCTTGTTGCCCAAGGTGACAAGCCAGGAGGGGGGGTGAATTGGTTTCTTTTAATTTTAACTATCTTACTTGTGTTAAATGATGAGTTAGTGAACTTAAACAAATCACAATGCAAACAACAAGAAGTATAGTGGTTCGGTGTCTCCTTAGCACCTACGTCCACTCTCCAAACGACCCCTTGGGAATTCACTATAATCCCGCGGATTACAGTTGGATTGTTTTCCGGGCTCACAATCCAAAAACCTTTACACTTTGGTTTTTCGGGTTCACCAAAAACCTATGTTGGTTTTACGGGCTCACCAACGAACCTATGTTGGTTTTACGGGCTCACCAACGAACCTTTACAATTGGTTTTCTGGGTTCACCAATCAACCTATTCCGTTGGTTTTGCGGGCTAACCAACTAACCTTTACAAGTAGTTTAATGAACAAAGGAAGAGGATTTAAACTCCTAGATGAGCAAATATAACAATATAATCTACAAAGAAGAGTTTAGAGAATAGTTATCGCTTGATATGACTTCTCTCTTCTTTGTCAAGGATGCTTCACTCTTCACGGGTGGATGGAGCTCTTAATGACTCTTTGAATCTGCTCAACCACTTTCTTTTGACTCATGATGAAGCACTTGGATGAAGAAGATTAGGGTACTTTGTCTTTCTTGTGTACTCTTTGATATTCTTGCAAAAGGATGTTCTCTCTGATGAATAGTGTCACTTTAAATAGTTTTCTTCATCCATTGGACAAGCCCCAATGGTTAGAATTCAAAAACTAGCCGTTACTCACTGTTGGAAGGACAAAAAGTACTTCTGTAGAACTAGCCGTTATGCTTCTGCCCGTGTTTGGGTCGGCTCAACCTGTCCTTGGGTCGACCCAACTTTCACTTGGGTCGACTCAAACTTTCCTTGGGTCGACCCTCTCAGAACCACAGAAACTTGCAATTCAGCCTTCCTTCACTTGGGTCGACCCAACATTTCTTTGGGTCGACTCAGGGTTCAGTTGGGTCGACTCAACTTCTTCTTGGATCGACCCTCTCAGGGTTTCCAGAGAACCTTTTCTGTCATCTGTTCTGTCTTGCCTTTGGGTCGACCCACTCAGGGTTTGGGTCGACTCAAGCTTGGGTCGACTCAACTTTATCTTGGGTCGACCCTCTCAGTATTTTCAGAGAACTATTTTCTGAGTTGTTGAGAAGCTTGATGTTTGGGTCGACTCATGCTTTCCTTGGGTCGACCCAACTCACTGTTCATCTGTGCTATTTTTGCAGAAGTATGCCAAATGCTTTCTTGATGTGCCGGGGTCGACTCCATCATCCTTTGGGTCGACTCAATCCAGACTTTGCTGCAACTCAAGGTTAGATTCATCCAAGTAAACAATGAAATGCATCTTTAACTTATTATACAGATATACTGAGAGTAACAGACTTATAAATGAAGTATCGAATTAACTTATAACATACTCTCGATTATTGCTTGTTAATCATCAAAATAACACTATCATCCTCAGATCTGTTGAGAGAGCTCCGAGGTCCACTCAGTGCTCCCTCCTCTGAAGTTGTTCCCTCTTTAGCAGCCGTGTCCAAGATGGTTGCTGACCTGAAGGAGGAAATCTACAACATCAGAAGCCTAGTCCAAGCTCAATATTGGAATATGAGTGACGTAAAGGATGACACGAGGAAGATGCGAGATAGCATCAGAAATGAGCTTGGTAGCCAAAGTCAGGGTGCAGAAAGGCTAGCACATGCCTTGATCTCCAAACTTGACACCCTCCAAGAAAGTCTGACCCAGTTCACCTCGATACAGTCTAGGGCCACCTCGGAGATCCTCGAACAACTAGGGAACGTCAATGAGGGGTTAAGCATGGTCATCAAACACACTAGACTGAGTTCGGGAGCCACATCCTCCACTACAAAGAAAAATTAGTGTATTTTTATCTGTTTTTATGATGTACAGTCCCTTGAGGACTTTTTTGATATGTAATTACACTTGTAATCAAATTTGAATTTAATACAATGAGTAGAAATTTCAGCCTTCCTTCACTTGGGCGACTCAACATTTCTTTGGGTCGACTCAAGGTTCAGTTGGATCGACTCAACTTCCACTTGGGTCGACCCTCTCAGGGTTTCCAGAGAACCTTTTCTGTCATGTATTCTGTCATTGCCTTTGGGTCGACCCTCTCAGTGTTTGGGTCGACTCAAGCTTGGGTCGACTCAACTTCCTCTTGGGTCGACCCTCTCAGTGTTTCCAGAGAACTGTTTTCTTGAGTCTTTGAGAGGCTTGAGGTTTGGGTCGACTCATGCTTTCCTTGGGTCGACCCAACTACTGTTCATCCGTGCCATTTTTGCAGAAGTGTGCCAGATGCTTTCTTGATGTGCCGGATGTTGCCCAGTAGATACAACCCAAGAGGGGGGGGTGAATTGGGTCTTTTAAAACTTTTATGCTACTTCTAAAACTTTATGATTAACTATGCTAAGTTGTATAGATGCACAGTGAAAGTTAAACTTAGCAAGGGTTTGATGTATAGACTTCGACTTGATTAAATATGCTTGCAACTAAAGGATGTGCGGATAAGAATTAAGCAAGCAATTTATCTAAGTAAGTAAGTGTGTTAGTTAGACAATAACTAGAGGCATTACAAACACAAAGGACATATAGTGGTTCGGTGCACCCCAGCACCTACATCCACTCCCCAAGACCTCTTGGGAATTTTACTATAATCCTACCGATTACAGCCGGTTGTTTTACAAGCTCACAACCCAACTTGTTGTTTTTACGAGCGCACAACGAACTCGGTCGGTTTTCCCAGGCTCACCGACTAGAACCAACCCCGATTGTTTTTCCGGGCTCACAATCAAACCCTTACACGTTGGTTTTACCCTCGGCTCACCAACAAACCTATCTCCGCTGGTTTTTCCTTTGGCTCACCAACAAACCTTTAACCCCTTGATTCAATCCCTTGATTGAATCAAGTTACAAGATATTAAAACAAAGAATAAAAACAAATCAAAGCTTCTTAAACAAGCAGATATGACAATATAAACAAATAGAGTAAAGAGAAGCCCTCAAACGAGTTTTGAAGATGGAGGAGCTCGGCTTCTTCTTTACTTGATCCTCCTCTGATTTGGCATGAAGTAGAGGATCCCCGAGGCAGCACGCGGATGGAGAGGAAGCTTTCGGATTCACTTGGATGCTCTTCTTCTCTCTATTTCATTTTGGATGGCCCTTTTGTGCTTGTGGGAGATTTCCTTTGTAATCTCTTTGAGATCTCTTTCCTAGATGATCTCTCCCACTTCCATGCCTTCTCCCCTAGCTCTCCTCTTGTTTTTATAGCTTTAGATGGCGTGGAAACAAGAATCTAGCCGTTAGAGACAAAAATAGAGCCGTTGGACACAGTCTGCACTTCCTGACAATATTACCGTTGGGATCGGAGTCGACTCGCGCGATCAGGAGTCGACTCGCCTGTTGCAGGAGTCGACTCATGCTTTACTGGAGACGACTCGGCCACTGTTCCAATTTTGAATTATGGTGCATCCTCGACTGGGAGTCGACTCGTCTTAACCCGGAGTCGACTCGCCAACTTCTGGAGCTGACTTGACAATTTCGGAGTCGGCTCATCCACTGAAGTCCGTGGATCCAATTTTGAATTTTGTCCTCTCGAGTCGACTCGACTGTCCTGGGAGTCGACTCGAATCTCAGAGCCCGAACTCCCGATCCTCTGTCTTTTGGCTCGTCCAGTCTTGGAGTCGACTCGAACTTCCTTGGAGTCGACTCGGCTCTCAGTTTGCGAAACACAACCTTCTGCCATCTTGGTGTAGCGCTGCCTTGGAGTCGACTCGAGCTGTCTGGGAGTCGACTCGAATCTCAGAGGCAGTAACTTGGTTTTCTGTCTGTTGATGGTCGCGGAGTCTCGGAGTCGACTCGTGCAATGCGGGAGTCGACTCGAATCTCAGAGTCCCAAAAATGCTCTCTGACTTTTTCCTTGTGTTCCGCTGAGAGTCGACTCTTGCTTTCTTTGGAGTCGACCTACCAACCATCGGAGTCGACTCGCGTTCCACTGGAGTCGACTCGAATCTCAGACCCGAAAACTGCTCTCTGACTTTTCTGCCTGTGACTCCTAGGAGTCGACTCATACTTCTCCGGAGTCGACTCATACTTCTCTGGAGTCGACTCGAATTCCACTGGAGTCGACTCGAAGACTGTTCTTTTGAATTTTTCTTTTGATTTTACTCCTCCAATTTGAATCCTTTGAACTTTAAGCTTGGGCCAATAAATTGTAGCTTTCTTCCAACTTGAGAGCTTTGGAGGCCTTCTTGTGTTCTTCCAACTTGCTATGTTCCTTGCAAAATAAATATCTTTCTCCTTGCAACATAAACATTAGTATCTATACTTCAAGGTTTTGTGATCATCAAAATCAATCTATGAATCAATCTTTGGGTCATCAATCTCCCCCTTTTTGATGATGACAAAACTTGGAGTATATGCAATATAAAAGATATTGATTTCTAGAAGTAATACATAGCTAAGTTGCATGAAGTGGAAAACATATATATTTAAAAACATACTTCATGATAATGCTTTTAGATTTAATCAGCTTAACACAATCAACATATTTAAATTTTAAGCTGATTTGTATTCAATTCAAAGTAATAAAGCATTCTGAGGTATATAGCATATACTTAGATATTTCTCCCCCTTTTTGACAACATCAAAAAGATAGTGAAACATTAAGTACAAAGATCAGAGCAGAACACATCGAGTGTGAATTCAAGAGGTTTTTTTAATTTGATAGTTTTCTAAACAAGTGTAGGTGGAATCTTCCTTAGGTTAATGATATTCAAGGAAAAACATGAGTGGAGATCTAACCTCTCTTCACTAAGTATGAAAGCTTGTTCATTTAAGACCTTTTGCCCAATCTATTAAGTATTTTATCAACCATGAGAGCAATTTAATTAATTTTCTTAATGACTTCAAAGTTCTTTTATGATAATAGGAGCATTGTGGCACAAATATCAAAATATACATTCATGCAATTTTTGATACATCTTAGAGCTCTTTTAAAGACTTTCTTTTATTTCTTTAGAAAATAAGCACAATTTGATACATAAAATAATGAATTTGCACAAAATTGAAGTTCCAAAAAGCAAGCCAATTAGAGCTCATTAGTGAAGTTCCAAAAATAGATTTTCTAAGAGATACTCAAGAAAATTTAACACATTATTCTCCCCCTTTTTCATTAAATTAGAGGCTCTTAAGATTTGCAGTTTGGTTCAAGAGTGATGCATGAGATATACTAACCAAATAACACGCCTCAAGGTGTATCATACAGATTTTCAGATTTAAATTTTAGATGATACATATTGGAGAGTATTAGAATCACTTTTCATTTAGTGTTCTTTCTCTCTCCTTTAGTTATAGATTTATGCGATTAAGTTCCATAAGATCTTTCCTTCTGAAATTTTCTTTCTCCCCCTCAAATGATCATTCCATTTAAGAGTTTAGAATCCTAAGATAATGTTCAATAAGATTGTCAATCTCAAAAATATATTTCAGCTTATTTTCATAAGACTCAAGGTTTGAGATAAGACAACCTTTATAGAACTCATCTCAAGGAAATTAAAACATGTCTTGCAATATAAGGAGGTTCATCAAAATCAATCCATAAAATTCAAAGTATGCATCAAAATAAAGTGTCTTTGGGATAGGATACTGAATATCTAAAGCTCCCCCTCAAAAGATGCATTCTTCTTTAATCATTTTAAATTGTTGAATTTCAGATTTTAGTAATAAACGTGAATAACACTGAAATTCTGTAATATCGAGAATGTAGAGTGATCTAGAATTATTCAGAATTTATAGTAATCACTCTTTCTAATCCTTTAAGAACAAGTTATGCTTTCTCCTAATCTTAGAGAAAATGTATAAAAGTATTAATCATAAAATGATTCAATTGAAGCTCAGTTTCTTTCAAAAGCATTTACATTTTCTTTCTTTTAGAGTCATTTGAGTGAGGTGAAATGTTTCTAGCTTTAAGATCATTCACTCTATTGATGGAAGTCTTCAATAATGTAGAAGAGAAAAATATATAGATGATCATTGAGGTATATATATTTATAGAACTCAATTTCTTAATCATAGTTTTTCAGCAATGTATACATGAAGCACAATAAATATATATTTTTTTTTATATCAAAATAGAATCATATATTTAGAAATTTTTGTTTGCAATCAAGATCATCGAAAGACACATCATTTGAACCAATATTAGTATACTTTGAAGATAAGAAATGATATGTTTCGGATGCGTATCGGAGCAATCATCAAAGGCATCAAAATTAATTCTGTTTTTCTTAAAGTAAGACTTTATTTTAAAAATCACATTTAGTTTAAGCTTTTATACAAAATCAGATTCGGAATTACATAGGATTTTCAATCATACTTTGAGATATGTATCTTCCACATTATAGCTCATCTTAAATGATTACGATTGAAAATACATATTTCAAACATATAAGAGCATATTCAGAATCTTTGTATTAAATGTTGAGTTTTGGTACGAATTTGAACATTATATACCAAATTTAGGCAAGTTGAAGGATAAAACAAAATCAATTTATTTTTCCTAAATAGAGATGTTCTTCTCTTCTCCTTTCTACAATTTTATTTAGCTTTCAGATTTTAACAATGATTGTGAATGACAAATCTGAAATTTCTTTTCAATAAAACTAGACAAAAGATGTTATGTAGCAATTCAAACATTCAATCAAATTGTCCAAGTATGAAACATTACAAAATATTGAGAATCCATAAATCAAGACATCATACCATATGCAAAATATACCATGTGTTAAGTCATGCATTAAAATACTAAGTACAAGAATGTCAAGGATCAAAATCAATTCTTTTCAAATAAACTCCCCCTATTTAAATATAATCTTGCAATGATTTCATCCTTAAAGTGTGTTTTCAAGTGATTAAAAATTTGACTTAATTCTACTTTCATTTACTTTGTTTTTCATTTATAACTTTCTTATGCTCTATACTCTATTTGCTCCCTATCCGGTGGAGTTGGGAAGGGGCACGAGGTACTACCACTAGCCTCCCTCTTGTGCCGTCCCTAATATGCCCTACACCGAATAGTTGGGTCAAATAGTGCCGGGTACTACCACTAGCCTCCCCATTGGCACCATCCCTATGATGAGCAATATAGAAAGGTTAAAATGTTTACTTCAAAACCTCCCTGTTTAAGTGTAATTAATTATGGATTTTATCTCTTCCAAAAGAATGCTCACACAAGTCTCACAAATGTGTCGAATATATTAAGTTTGTTTTGCTTTTCCTTAAGGTTGAAGTGTTTGCCTCTACTTGGATTTTACTTCTCTTGAATAATATCCATTTTCTTTTCTTTATCTCTCTCTCTTTTTGTTATTCTCAAGTAATTTTCATGAGAGAGCAGAATAGAGAATTAATCTTACGTATCATATATATGTATATCATGCAAACAACATTTTCATTATGCTCAAGGTTTCATAACTTCTCACAAGTTATTTTACATCAACATTTTAAGCATATACTTGTGTATTTCATGGTTATGACATAGGCAAAGATATATTTTAGTTTGGGCAAACCATGAAATAATTTCTAAAAGTATAAGTCAGTCAATACACATATAGACATGATATCAAAAATTAATAATTAAAGAATTTAATCATGCCATAATAAGATTTAAGTTACTGACTTTGCTCAACTAATTTGTGAGAAAGGTATCTAAATTACCTATTCATTATATGTTCTTCAAGCCAAACTAGATTTCTTATGTGTGAACTTTTGGCTGAAGAAGATCCTCTCTCTTATTTGCATGTGAATGTTTAGTGTATCTTACATGAAGATATCCTTCAAGTTGAAATCTCTCATTTTTCTTTCTTGAAGGAAGGTCATTAGTTTCTTTAAGATACAAAGCATTCATCCAACATATATATTTTTTAACTAGATGACTCAATATAAGATATGACAATAGTTGCATGTTGAGTCACTTTACTCAAGAGATTGCCTAAATATAAGCAAGCACATATCATTTGAACTAAAGAGATAGATTCATTAACCAAGATAGTTTAAGTCAATTTAGTTTAGATTCTATTTGCTTAAGATAATTATCAATAAGATATGTTAACTATGTTTTAATCAATTTATCTTAAACATTTGTTTCTATCAAAATTCAGATTATGATTTATTTGTTATCAATAAAATATGATTAATTAAAGTTAGATTGAAGTCTTGCACAAGGTCACATAATGAGCATACAATCTGGTCTACTAGCTGTAAAATAATTATTCTATCATGCTTCAATACAGCTTTAACACAATAGATCTACTTTGCTCATCCTTTTCAAATTCTACAAGATGGGGTCATAGATATACCTTCTTCATGCCAATCTTCTATAAGAGTTTTCTTGTGGACTAACGTTGGTCAATGAAGATCCCCTTTCCTGTTTGTCTTAATTTGGAGTTTGAGAGAAGATGTTAATTCATTCATCATATTTCAAACTCACTTTGCAATATAACTCTTCATTAGTAGAACCAAAAATGATGTCATCAATGCATACTTTGAGCAAATAAGATATCACAAATTCATTATTTTGATGCATAGATTTATCACTATTACTTTCTATCAAAAAGGTTGCTTAAGCTTTTATATATCATGCTTTTGATGCTTGTTCTAAATCACATATTGCTTTATCATATATGTAATGTGTATTTTTAAATATGGTGGTTATTTTTCATAGATCTCCTTTTTAATGAAGTAACCACATAGGAGTGACTTCTACACATTCATTTGACAGAATATAAAGCTCATGAAGCAAGCACATGATAATGATGATCTTTACTTCTAATCATGCAAGAATCTTTATCAAGATCTATTTCCTCTTTTCTTGATTTAGTCTTTTAGTAGTCATCAATTTTTCTTCATTAAGTGCATATGTAAAAGATTAACCATATAATTTGATTTTAGTATTTTGATAATAAATCATTAGTCTCATAAAGAATAAAATGAATTGATACTTCTACAACTAGAATTTTTCATGAATGTTCTATATGCATTGCTTGATGAATGATATCCAAGGATAGAAGTATCTTTATCAGATTTGGCATTATTTTCATAATAACATGTACGACTGAAAAATATGAAAGATATGCAATGGTTCATTTTCCATTTTTCAGAAGATCAAAATTTTCATCAAAAATAGAAATCATATGTATGACAAGCAGTGATGATAGTCTTTTAAAAATTTATTGAAGTAGATGACTATCATACATAATTGTCTTTTTCATTTCTTCAAGAATTCTATTAATCCTATTTTGCTTATGGTGTCCTTGGTGCTGAAATCATTGGATTTAATATTATTTTCTGTATAACCTTTACCAGGATTTTGGTTTTCAACACTGTGCCATGATACTCTTTATCTTCACAGTTTGGAAACCTTTATCATTTGAACCACTTTTACAAGATTTAGTAAATACAGAAAAAATACTTCAGTTTTATTTTTCAAGAATAAATCCAATGTAAGCTTTTGAAAAACTTGGAGATGGAAACAACATCTTAAGATTTAGAAATGATTTTTGTTTGTTTCCTTAGTTAGCATGCATAGCAAAACTTTGACCTTTAAGTAGATAATCTAAGTAAGCCTATGGCAAGGTCTTTTGAGATTAAGTACATACTAGCATGAGTTGATTTTATATGCCAAGGATGGTTTCTTGGTATTCATAGTGCATATATTCAAAAGCATACCAAGTACACATTATCATATCTATGATCAATAAACAATAATGCCATGGATAATAACTCTCAATCAAGCATATAGAGAATTCATAGAGTTATTCTTAATAAATTGATTAATCATTTAGCAACTTGTCCAATAGTGAGTAAAGTATACTAAAAAATGAAGAGATTTGATTATATTTCCAAAAGTATTTTCTATATCACAAAATTGATCACTACTAGCAAATCATATCAAATACTAAAGCACAAATAATGATGAGATGCAAGAATTACTGATTTCATTATTTTTTTTGTTAATAACTTTTTAAGTTTCTTTATGTTCCATAGGTACCTTGGTACACCTATGTGTACATCCTCATTTTCTCATTTTGGGTACCCAAGCTTGCTTGAGTCCTTGAGAGTTAGGACATATGGTTCCTTTTGGAACCCATATCTGTTTAATAATAATAACTTTACCATTTGATTTAATTATACTAGAACGATAGGTAAAGTTGTTATTCCCATCCTTTTCATTTTTGAAATAAGTTATCTTATTTAATGGTTTGCTTGGTAAATTGATAACCTTTTTCTCTAGAGATTTATGGCTAAGTGAAGGAGTCAAGCTAAATTTTGATTTATCAAAATCAGCATATTGGCTTTCAAACATCATTTTTAATCTTTCTGAACTTACAGTGAATTTGTTAATAAAACATTTTAATTGGTTAATTTCTTTACTTAAGTTTTGATTTTCTTTAATTAAGCTATGATTTTTCTGAATCAATTCTTCTGAAAATGACCTTAAGCTTTCATTTTCAGAATTTAGTTTCTTAAGATTTTTATTCTTTACAGATAATTTTCTACAATCACTATACAACTCATGAAAAGCATTTAAAAGTTCATCATAAGAAAATTCTTCATGAGATTCGTTTGGTTTAAAATTAGATTCAGATTTTACTTTTTCTTCTAATGCCATAAAACATAAATTAGTTACCTTTTGTAGTTCACTGTTGCTCCTAACTTTCAATTCCTTGTCTGAATTTCTCTTGGTCAAGGCTTTCTTGCGTTTTACCTCTTTCTTCCTTTCTTCTTGCTTCCTCTTCTTCTTTGTCTTTAGGAAGCTGATTTGCCTTGGAGTCGACTCGGACCTTATTGGAGTCGACTCGGTTAACTTGAGGGTCGACTCTGAAATACTTGGGGTCGACTCGACTGAGATGGAAGTTTCAACACCTTTTTCTGCAGTCTCATTGTTAGTATGCAATTGAAGTACATGTGAGCTACTCTGAGATTTCTCATAAATATTTTCTAAAGTATCCCAGATCTCCTTTGCAGATAAGCATGCAGAAATTTCATTAAACATTGTTTCTTGAATCGCACAATATAATATGTTCATAGCTTTAGCATTTAATTGTGCTAAGTCCTTTTCATTAAAAGTTTGAGAGAGTGTGTGAGGGTCATTTATTATGATTTTCCAATAGTAATAGTTTTGTGATTGAATAAAGATGCGCATGCGTATTTTCCAATGTGCATAGTTTATGCCATTAAATAGTGGAGGTGTGTCAATTGCTTGTCCTTCTTCTAGAAAACTATCTATTTGAGTTGTCATGATCTTTGGCTCTAGTCGGTTAAGACTACAAATAATATTTGAGCACCTGCTCTGATACCACATGTTGCCCAGTAGATACAACCCAAGAGGGGGGGGTGAATTGGGTCTTTTAAAACTTTTATGCTACTTCTAAAACTTTATGATTAACTATGCTAAGTTGTATAGATGCACAGTGAAAGTTAAACTTAGCAAGGGTTTGATGTATAGACTTCGACTTGATTAAATATGCTTGCAACTAAAGGATGTGCGGATAAGAATTAAGCAAGCAATTTATCTAAGTAAGTAAGTGTGTTAGTTAGACAATAACTAGAGGCATTACAAACACAAAGGACATATAGTGGTTCGGTGCACCCCAGCACCTACATCCACTCCCCAAGACCTCTTGGGAATTTCACTATAATCCTACCGATTACAGCCGGTTGTTTTACAAGCTCACAACCCAACTTGTTGTTTTTACGAGCGCACAACGAACTCGGTCGGTTTTCCCAGGCTCACCGACTAGAACCAACCCCGATTGTTTTTCCGGGCTCACAATCAAACCCTTACACGTTGGTTTTACCCTCGGCTCACCAACAAACCTATCTCCGCTGGTTTTCCCTTTGGCTCACCAACAAACCTTTAACCCCTTGATTCAATCCCTTGATTGAATCAAGTTACAAGATATTAAAACAAAGAATAAAAACAAATCAAAGCTTCTTAAACAAGCAGATATGACAATATAAACAAATAGAGTAAAGAGAAGCCCTCAAACGAGTTTTGAAGATGGAGGAGCTCGGCTTCTTCTTTACTTGATCCTCCTCTGATTTGGCATGAAGTAGAGGATCCCCGAGGCAGCACGCGGATGGAGAGGAAGCTTTCGGATTCACTTGGATGCTCTTCTTCTCTCTATTTCGTTTTGGATGGCCCTTTTGTGCTTGTGGGAGATTTCCTTTGTAATCTCTTTGAGATCTCTTTCCTAGATGATCTCTCCCACTTCCATGCCTTCTCCCCTAGCTCTCCTCTTGTTTTTATAGCTTTAGATGGCGTGGAAACAAGAATCTAGCCGTTAGAGACAAAAATAGAGCCGTTGGACACAGTCTGCACTTCCTGACAATATTACTGTTGGGATCGGAGTCGACTCGCGCGATCAGGAGTCGACTCGCCTGTTGCAGGAGTCGACTCATGCTTTACTGGAGACGACTCGGCCACTGTTCCAATTTTGAATTATGGTGCATCCTCGACTGGGAGTCGACTCGTCTTAACCCGGAGTCGACTCGCCAACTTCTGGAGCTGACTTGACAATTTCGGAGTCGGCTCATCCACTGAAGTCCGTGGATCCAATTTTGAATTTTGTCCTCTCGAGTCGACTCGACTGTCCTGGGAGTCGACTCGAATCTCAGAGCCCGAACTCCCGATCCTCTGTCTTTTGGCTCGTCCAGTCTTGGAGTCGACTCGAACTTCCTTGGAGTCGACTCGGCTCTCAGTTTGCGAAACACAACCTTCTGCCATCTTGGTGTAGCGCTGCCTTGGAGTCGACTCGAGCTGTCTGGGAGTCGACTCGAATCTCAGAGGCAGTAACTTGGTTTTCTGTCTGTTGATGGTCGCGGAGTCTCGGAGTCGACTCGTGCAATGCGGGAGTCGACTCGAATCTCAGAGTCCCAAAAATGCTCTCTGACTTTTTCCTTTTCCGCTGAGAGTCGACTCTTGCTTTCTTTGGAGTCGACCTACCAACCATCGGAGTCGACTCGCGTTCCACTGGAGTCGACTCGAATCTCAGACCCGAAAACTGCTCTCTGACTTTTCTGCCTGTGACTCCTAGGAGTCGACTCATACTTCTCCGGAGTCGACTCATACTTCTCTGGAGTCGACTCGAATTCCACTGGAGTCGACTCAAAGACTGTTCTTTTGAATTTTTCTTTTGATTTTACTCCTCCAATTTGAATCCTTTGAACTTTAAGCTTGGGCCAATAAATTGTAGCTTTCTTCCAACTTGAGAGCTTTGGAGGCCTTCTTGTGTTCTTCCAACTTGCTATGTTCCTTGCAAAATAAATATCTTTCTCCTTGCAACATAAACATTAGTATCTATACTTCAAGGTTGTGTGATCATCAAAATCAATCTATGAATCAATCTTTGGGTCATCACCGGAGTCGACCCAATCATCCTTGGGGTTGACTCAATCCACACTTTGCTGCAACTCAAGGTTAAATTCATCCAAATAAACAATGAAATGCATTTATACAAATATACTGAGAGTAACAGACTTATAAATAAAGTATCGAATTAACTTGTAACATACTCTTGATTATTGCTTGTTAATCATCAAAATAACACTATCATCCTCAATCTCCCCCTTTTTGATGATTACAAAATATAGAGTATGAGCCTATTGATACTTATCTTAAAATCAGTTTTAAAAGGACTCAAGTTGCTGAATTTCAGCTTTTCAAATATGAGAGTTAAGTCTCCCCCTATTTTATCCAAATGTTTTCCAATTTGACTTTTTGAATTTGACTTTTATATTTCATTAAAGATGAAACTTCAAAAATTTGAGATAATGCATGAGTTTCAGATTATGTATCGAGGTGTGAAGGGTATGTGCCAAATTCTGAAATTCTATGTGCCAAATTCTGAAATTCAATAGAAATTTTTGATTTGATCATTTTCATTGTTATAAATTGCTCCCCCTTAAATGTATATGCTTTCCTTTATAATTTTCAATTTCTTTTACAAGTTATTTCTCTTTCTTTACTTCTCTTTCTTTACTTCTCCCCCTTTTTGTTATCATCAAATAGGTGCATGGGAATAGACACAATAAATAACATACATTCAAACTTCATTGATCAAAATAGGAACATTTCAGTACATTAATACCAAAAACAAAAGCAAATACAATGTTCCTCAATCAAAGTTTAAAGTACATGATGAACACAAAATACATATGAGAACTAGATACCTATCCTAGGCTCTAAACATAAATACTAATATCAGCCTAGGGAGTATCTAATGGCTGGGATCTAGTCCTCATCCTCCTAGTGTACGTGGCGAGGGAAGGTCGAGCCTGATGAGACTGAGTCTGGCGTGGAGCATGATGAGCTGGATGACTCTGTGCCGAAATCTCTGACTCAGCTGCCTGTGGCACAAATGGTCGATGAACCTCTCTCTCTCTCCGTAGAGCTCCTATCTGCTCTCTCAGATCACTGATCTCAACAGTCATGACATCGAGTCTGCTCGTCAGCCTATCAGAGCAAATCCTCGTCTGAGCTAATATAAGCTCAGTCATCCTACTCCAATACTCATCTATGTCTCCCGCAGGAACAGATGACGATGGTCCAGCCTCTGAAGGTGCAGTAGGATGATCCATATGCTTCTCATCCTCAGGGATAGGGTCTCCAATATCTGGTGCATCACCCTCTGGTGCATCACCCTGAATCTCTGCTCCAGTATGAACCCACTGCCCGTTCACTTTCTCATAGCCCATGCGTATAAGTGATCGTGCAGTGTATGTATCAGTATGAAGTAGCTGCCTGGAGATCTCCCCCTCGACAGATATGTCGTGCTGTCGGAAGATCAAGGTGAGTATCATACCATAAGGCAGAGATACTCTGGAGTTGCAGATCACCTTCCTCATCTGCCTCAGGATCATGGCCGGGAGATTCAGGGGAATACCCTAAATAATATGCTCCATCACTACTAGATCTCGCTCCGTGATGAGATCGAATCTTCCGCTCTTCGAAAATAAAATCCTATTTATGATACTGAGCAATAACCTCATTTCAGCAGAAAGAGAGCTAGCTATTACCTTCTCGGAAAAGTCGAAGTTTTCATTTTCCATTATCAACTGTAGGGCTCTCATCTTATTTTCAGGCTTTTCTGGAGTGGCTCCTTCACATGAAAGATGAAGTAGCTCACTCAAACTCTCCTCGGAAACTCGAACCCTAACTCCTCAAACTTCCGAAATAAGCCCTCCCATTCCAGTTTTGAGGAAGGCATAGAACTCCCGAACTAATCCGGGGTAGATCATCACATCTAGGGAGCAAAGATACTCCCAACCTTGCCTTTGGATCCATTCCCTCAAACGGAACCCTTCTTGATCAAAGAACTCGGAATGGATCCTTCTCCCCGTTGTAACTGGTCTCCCCACAAATCTTGCAAGTATTACTGAGGGGGAAGGAGGAGGAGGTGGCTCTGCACATGCCTCACGTTGTGGAGACACTGTAGATGGCTCCGTAGCATGTCTTTCTTCACGTTGGATCCGTGAGACTCTTCCGGATCTCTTGGCTACAGCTCTTTTGGGTCCCATTTCTCCAAGATCTTAAAGTAATCTACTGTTTGGAGATAATTGAAGGAGTTTGGAGAGTAGGGAATAGGGTTTTCAGAAGAGGACAAGGGCAAACAGTGCCCTAAAAGAGCTCTCGGGTCCTCCTTTTAACAGTGGGGTCCCGATGTTGGGTCGACTCAAGAATTTTCTTGGGTCGACTCAACATTGGGTCGACCCTATTCTGGGTTGGGTCGACCCAAGTTCAGAATTTTTTTTTCTTTCTCTTCCTTTTTGCTTCTAAAAATTTTTCTTGCTTCCAATCCTTATAAATTCTTTCTAGGACAATGATACATGAGTAGAAAATCTATAGATGACAAGTTTGACTCATGTTTCATGGATTTTTAGAAATGGGAGGAATGTATCATGAGACAGCTTGCTCCCTTTTATATCTCTTCAATAAAAAGGATCACATATGCCTAATTCCCTCCTTATAGTGCAGAATCTATCTTCACTCAAGGATTTTGTGAATATGTCGGCTAATTGTTTTTCAGTGCATATATGCTCAATACATATGTTTCCATTTTGCACATGATCCCTAATAAAATGATATCGTATTTCTATGTGTTTGGCTTTAGAATGCTGAACCGGATTTTTAGTAAGATTGATGGCACTAGTATTATCACACTTAATAGGAATATTATCTAGCTTAACTCCATAGTCCTCTAGTTGTTGCTTAAGCCATAGTACTTGAGCACAACAACTACCAGCAGCTATATATTCAGCTTCAGCTGTTGACAGTGCCACTGAATTCTGCTTTTTGCTAAACCATGATACTAAGTTGTTTCCTAAGAATTGACATGTACCACTAGTGCTCTTCCTATCTAATTTGCATCCAGCAAAATCAGCATCTGAGTATGCAAGCAAATCTAGACAGGAGTCTCTTGAGTACCATAATTCTATATTCGTAGTTCCTCTTAAATATCTAAGGATTCTTTTAACAGTACTTAAATGTGACTCCTTAGGATCTGATTGGTATCTAGTACATATTTCTACACTAAATACGATGTCTGGTCTACTAGCAGTAAGGTAGAGCAAGGATCCAATTAGTCCTCTATAAAGCTTAATATCAATACTCTTTCCTTTTTCATCTTTGTCTAGCTTACTAGTAGGATTCATTGGAGTACCTACTCCCTTATGATTTTTATTCCCAAACTTCTTTTGTATTTCCTTTGTATACTTAGTTTGATGAATGAAAATGCCTTCTTTAGTTTGTTTGATTTGTAATCCTAGAAAGAAACTTAGTTCTCCCATCAAACTCATTTCGAATTCTCCATGCATTAAATAAGCAAATTCTTTGCAAAGAGTATCATTTGTGGCACCAAAGATTATGTCATCTACATATATTTGTACCACTAATAGATTTTTGTCCTTTCTTTTGAGAAATAGTATTTTATCTACATTTCCTCTACTAAAGTCATTATTAAGCAGAAATTTGCTTAATCGATCATACCAAGCCCTAGGTGCTTGCTTTAATCCATATAATGCCTTATGTAGTTTAAACACATGATTTGGCAATTCATGATTCTCAAAACCAGGAGGTTGCTCTACATATACTTCTTCCTCAATAAAACCATTTAAGAATGCACTCTTTACATCCATTTGATATAATTTGAAATCCATGAAACATGCAAATGCTAGAAGTAGTCTAATGGCCTCTAATCTAGCTACAGGAGCAAATGTTTCATCAAAATCTATTCCTTCTTCTTGATTGTATCCCTTAGCTACAAGTCTAGCTTTATTTCTTATAACTAACCCATTTTCATCTAATTTATTTCTAAAGATCCATTTTGTTCCAATTACTGAATTATGCTTTGGTCTTTCAGTTAATGTCCATACATTACTTCTTTTGAATTGATTTAATTCTTCTTGCATGGCATTTATCCAATTAGTATCTTTTTCAGCTTCTTCATAAGTCTTAGATTCTAATTGTGAAACAAAAGCAAGATAATCATTTAAATTTCTAAGAGATGATCGAGTTCTTACCTCTTGAGATGGATCACCAATGATTAAGTCTTTAGGGTGTCCATATGCATACCTCCATTCCTTTGGCAAGTTTTGAGATTGTGGTGGCACGCAATCATCTCCCTTATCTTGAATTGGCACGTCATTAATATTCAACTTTTCAAAGTCGATAATTCCTGTATCATCATCAAGAATATTTTCTTTCCTAGCAGACTCACTATCAGACTCATCAAATATGATATTCACTGACTCTTCCACTACAAGAGTTCTTTTATTAAATACTCTGTATGCCCTGCTAGATGTGGAGTATCCTAAGAAGATACCTTCATCTGACTTGGCATCAAATTTACTTAGATCCTCCTTGCCATTGTTTAGGATGAAACATCTACATCCAAATACTCTAAGATATTTAGCAGTTGGTTTCTTATTCTTCCAAAGTTCATAAGGAGTTTTCTTGGTTATTGGTCGTATCAAAATCCGATTTAGAATATGGCAAGCAGTGTTTATTGTTAGAAGTATGCCCTAGAAGCCAATCTGGCTGACACATTATTAATTCTAGGGACATAATTTTGTACTTGACTATTTATTATTGGATAAATAAAAGGCATCTTTTCATTCATATTATTTATGTGTCTATGAATCGTCCAAGAAATTAATAAGATGATGATACATATTCTCAAGAGTTGAGAATTTGAGCCATGTATCATTAGTGATTAATTTCTAAATGCTCCTGATCAATGGATCATCACGAGGACGGTGATCGATCCGATCAGTGCACAGATCACTTTTCTTCTGGATGGACGAGACTTGAGTCCATAGTGTAGGGACACTGAAGTGATAGTGCAGGTTCTTGTTAGAGAACAAGGGTACTGAGCGTGACCAAGACAATAAGTCACTTGGATGTCTATCCACTCGTCAGTGACTTGCTTGATGTTGCAGTAGTATGACTGGTCCTTTGACCTGCGGTGCTTCAGCTACTCACAGTGAGGTTATTGTAGTTTGACTACACGTATACATGGTCTCTAGTCATATGGGTCCTTGTAGTGTAGATTGGCTGCAGTAAGTTCACTGTAGGAGTAGGGTATGCACTTACATGGAATCTATCGACCTTGATAGAAGAGGAGTGATCCTATGTAATTTGTTAGACTGAGTTCTAAGACCTTGGCCAGGGCAGTAATATAAAGTGGAGAAAGAGCTTTTCACTATCGAACTCAAGTCAAATAAATCTTGACATATGACAGACGAAGGGGTTTGACGAGTTATCCATGACCTCCGTCCTGTAGGGATCCACGATAGTAGGACTGTATCACACGATAACTGCACCTAGAGGTTCATCATTCTATTCTACTGGGTAGCCACTACATGCTGCTAGGTGTCACTGGTGGATGGTGGGACTCACAGGGATTATCTCGATGATCGATAAATCCTAAAGAGTAGAGTTGGAATCGTTCCAATCCATTGAAAGGAGTTTTCAATGATATTATGATAGAGATCATAATATATCTCACTACCAGTCAGAGTAGAACCTATGGGGTCACACACACTAGAAGTATTGACCGATCCGATGGTTGAAAAGTGATTATGAATCACGAGTAATCAATTCGATTGATAAGAAGTTGAAAAAGGAAAGGGAATTAATTAATTAGACTTGAAACAAGAGTCCTACTTCGAGTAGGATTCCTATAGTCCTAATTGGATTAGGACTGGAAATTCTAGTTGGAGTAGGACTGGGATTCCTACTTGGAATAGGATTCCTGCAATCTGAATGAGATTAGGAGTTTTGAATCAAAATTGGATTCCTACTTGGAGTAGGATTCATAGAGTCTTAATCGGATTAGGACTTCGGATTCAAATAGAGTCCTAATTGGATTAGGACTAAAATTATATATGTCCTAATTTGGATTAGGGTTTCTTAAGTCACAATTAATTATTAATCTAATGAATCAATAAGACTCCTAATTGGATTAGGATTGAAGAGTTCAATTGAGTCAAAATTGATTTAAGTTCTAATTGGATTAGGACTTACCTAGATTGGATCCAAATTGGTTCACCCTTGGGCTAAGCCTAATTGGATTAGGGCTTGACCACATTAGGGCATTCCAATCCCTACCTAATATGGATTAGGGTTTACCATGAGGAAGGGGATAGCCCCTCCCCTTTCCACGTGAAGAAGGGAGAAGAGACGGCGCCCCCTCTTAGGAAAGACATCAAGAACTCCTAAATGTTAGGAGCTCCACATGTCTATAAAAAGGGACTTGTGGGCGGCACCTAGGGCATAGAAGAAGTCCTCTTCCTCCTTGCCGTACGCCTCCCTCTCCTCTCCTCTTGGTTCAGCCACAAGCAAGGAAGATAAAAGCCAAAGGTGTTGGCGGCATCCTCTTCCTCCCTTCTTTCTTCCAACGCAGGGAAAAGAAAGAAGGCTGCGTGGGGATTCTTCTTCTTCCTCTTCTTCATAATACTTCTTCCTCCTCTCAAACACAATCAAGGGTTGATTGAAAGAGAGGAAATCAGCCATCAAAAGAAGTCTTTGCAAGGGAGCTAGCACCCCGGGAAGACAAGAGAGCTTTGATCGGATCACTGCTTCGTGTGGATACCCGTAGAGGCCGGACACTTGAACGGCTTCAAGCAAACCTTCATCCTAGACCATGAACTTCAATTTGCAGTGATCATCTACCCGCACAAGGTGAAGATCTGATCTTCCTAAAGGTTTAAAAAAGTTTTAATTCTTATCTAACTACGACGATTCATGAAACAACGTTCATGCGATGAACGTCGATCCCGCTTATGCCGATTCCGCTGCCATCTGAATTTTTTTGAAATATTAGCGGCATGGGCGGGTTACCAATAGTGGTATCAGAGCCTAGGCTTCGTAGATTAAGGTAAGAATTAATTATCTAAAGGCTTATTAGATCTGAAAATTGAATGATCATGCATGCTGAAAATTTCTGCATGCAGATTTTTCAGTGGTGCTGATTTTTGCATGCTGATTTTTATGTGATAAAATGATGATTCTAATTGCGTTGTTAATGAGATTACAAAGTTTAGAATCATAATTAGCATGATCAGCAACCTATGTCATGATATAATCAGTTAGTTTTCAGATCTAAAAATTATAATTATTGCATATAGTGATGATCATAGGATTCAAACCCTTTTGGTATCAAATGTAATGACCTGCGATGTGATCTGCAATGTCATGTAATTTTTCAGATGCTTGCATGCATCTTATTTGATGTTTTGAGAGGCCTGCGTGCCTCCTAAAAGGAGATGAACAGGTGATCAAGTTGAAGACTAGGCATGAGATGAACAGGTGATCTAAGCGGTTGATGGCGATTGGATCAAGAGTTGATCAAGGATCGAATCAAGGAGGCTTGGAACCAATTCAAGAGTTGAAGACCAGTTGATCGATTGACGTGCATGTGCTTGTAATACGACCTAACTAGAATCCATGATCATCACCGATTTAAAGTTTAGCTTTAATTATTGCTGCGATTATAACTGCCTGCAATGTGCCGTTTGCATGTGATGTGAATGAGAGTCGGGTAGATAGGTTTACATGTAATGTAGCAAACACAATTGAGACCTAAATTAAAACCTCCTCAATCAAGTCGAGAGTGAACCAACATGAGCAAGTCATATTAGATTAATTGATCTAATTGGTGTCTAGGAAAGCATGAAAGGTGGTTACTTAATTAGGACCTTATTCTCTGAGTAAGGGGAGCCTCCCACCTGCTTACCTGGCCGATTGTTCGATTACCTCTTATGAAGAGCTCAAGTTGCAAACACTAAGACCTGATTAACCAATATTAAGTCAATAGGTCTTCTACTGTGGTAGAGCTGCTAAGGCATTTCTGATGTTGATTTGTCTCGGCTGGACACAGTGGTCAAGTTGCATCGGAGGGCTGGACCTCTCTATAGACATGAGATGTTGTAGGGTAAAGGTGGGGTTGGGCACCAATAACTGTTAGGTGAGGACCCAATGACGACTTTATTTCTACGGTTATACGGTAGGTATGACTTAACTAAGAAATGGGACCAATAACTGTTAGGTGAGGTCTTCATGGCTTAGAGACCAAGGAGCACTGCAACATGCTTGAGAAGCATTGTACAAGAGTTGTACATTCATCAATCTATGTGTCACCAATAACTGTTAGATGAGGTGGCATGTAAATTGGTGGGACCGCAGTACCCACTAGAAACCCTAGTCGTGTGGGATTTTCGTTTCCCTACCAGGGGAGTGTGAGGGATTCGAGAAAATAGTGGGAGTTACATTTGTTCTAAAAGACCTTAGAACAGATTAGGATCAAGTACAAAAGTTTAACTAGAATCTTTACTCTCTGCAGATACAATGTCAGCTTCAAACCCTTTGACCCGTATTCTTGAGACCACCGACTGACCGGAACCAATTACAAAGACTGGCTTAGAAACCTCAAAATTGTTTTGGACTCTGAGAAAATAGGCTACATACTCGATTCAGATATCCCCATACTACCAACACGTCCTACTGATGTTCAGCGTGAGATGCATAAAAAATGGTTGGATGATGACATTAGAGTAAAATGCTATATGATGGCATCCATGTCAAATGAACTCCAATGCCAGCATGAAAATATGAAGACTGCTAGGGACATACTGGCACACCTGCAAGAGTTGTATGGTGAGCAGAGTCGCACAGCTCGTTTTGAAGTGTCCAAGAGGCTTTTCAAAACAAAGATGCGCGAGGGGCAGTCTGTCCATGATCATGGTCTGACTATGATCAAGGATCTGGAGGAGCTTGAGAAGCTCGGTATGGACATGCACAAGGAATTACAAGTGGATTTGATCCTACAGTCACTTCCTGATTCATTTGGTCAGTTTATAGTAAACTACCACATGAATAAGATTGAATGCACTAAGACTGAACTGATAAACATGTTGGTAACTGCTGAGGGAGCCTTGAAAGGTTCAAGGGGCAATGTCCTTGCTGCTGAGTTGACTTCTGGTTCTAAGAGAAAGTCTACTTGGAAGAAAAAGAAGCCTGCTAAGAAGCAGAAGAAAGACAAGAAGCCAAAGAAGGAAGTTCAAAAGAAAAAGGCTAACGACAAAGGAAAATGTTTCCACTGCAATGTCGACAGCCACTGGAAGAGAAACTGTCCTTCATACCTCGAGAGCCTGAAGAACAAGAAAGGTGACACACCTTCAGAAGGTATAGACTTGCTCATTATTGAAACTAATCTAACGGTTTCTTCTACTTCTAGTTGTGTTATAGATTCTGGTTCTAGTGCTCATTTGTGCACTACCATGCAGGGTCTAAAGAAAAGTAGAAGGCTGGCGGAAGGTGCGGTAACCCTTCGGGTTGGCAACGGGACAAAAGTTGCTGCTGTGGCTGTGGGCACCTACCATCTGCGACTACCGTCTGGATTTAGTTTATTACTTAGAGACTGCTATTATGTACCTGTTGCTAGCAGAAATTTGATTTCTGTTTCATGTCTAGCACAGGAAGGTCATGTTTTTACATTTGATAAAGACTGCTGTTCTATTTATTTAAGAAATAAAATAGTCGCACGTGGTTTTATGATTGACAGTCTCTATCATTTACATAGGGATGTATCTGTGAATGTTACCGAGTAAGAAGTGAGTGCCAAAGGATCCAAAAGATCCAGAGATGAGATAAACCAAAAATATTTGTGGCATCTCAGACTTGGCCATATTGGAGAGGATAGGATGAACAAAATGGATAAAGATGGGCTTCTCGGCTCATTGACTTTCGAGTCATATCCAGTTTGCGAGTCCTGTCTTCAAGGAAAAATGGCTAGACTGCCCTTTGTAGGACATGGGGAGAGGACCACTGAAATACTTACCCTAGTACATACAGATGTATGTGGTCCATTCGATGTGCTAGCCAGGGGACGTTATTCTTACTTCATTACCTTTACCGATGATTATTCACGGTATGGGTATGTGTATCTTATGAGACACAAGTCTGAATCTTTTGAAAAGTTCAAAGAGTTCAAGAATGAAGTAGAAAAACAAACTGGAAAACCTCTTAAGGCTCTTCGATCAGATCGAGGAGGAGAATACCTTAGTGGGAAATTCCGGGACTATCTCAAGAAAAACGGCATAGTCTCACAGTGGACACCTCCGGGTACACCTCAACTCAACGGGATGTCAGAGAGGAGGAATCGGACCCTATTGGATATGGTCAGGTTCATGATGAGCTTCACTGATTTACCTATGTTTCTTTGGGGAGATGCCTTACTTACCGCAGTATATCTACTAAATAGAGTTCCCTCTAAATCCGTTCCTACCACACCGTATGAGATATGGCATGGTAAGAAACCAAGTCTTGGTCATCTCAAGATTTGGGGATGTCCGGCCCACGTCAAGAGACTACAGGCGGACAAACTAGAGGCTAGGACCATAAGTGCTCGTTTTATAGGATATCCTAAAGAGTCATTAGGATACAATTTTTACGTCTCAGAGGATCACAATGTGTTTGTGAGCCGTCACGCCATCTTCTTGGAAAACCAGTTTATCCTTGATAGAGGCAGTGGGAGGAAAATTGAGCTTGAAGAGAAAGTCTCTAAAAAGCAACGAGTCATGGATCCTATTGAACCCATTCATACAGAGCCAGTACACGATGTCCCTCGACCACCTCGTAGATCTAGTAGGGTCTCCCATCCTCCCGATAGATACTTAGGTATAATAGAAGAGGATACCGAGGAAATGTTCCTAGTGGGAGATAGGGATCACATACAGGATCCCAAAACCTACAACGAGGCGATATCTGATATCGATTTCGAGAAATGGTTGGAAGCTATGAAGTCAGAGTTAGACTCCATGCATTCCAACCAAGTCTGGACCTTAGTAGACCTACCGAAGGTATTGTACCTATTGGATGCAAATGGATCTACAAAAGAAAGATAGGTTCGGATGGAGAGGTAGAGACCTATAAGGCAAGGCTTGTGGCGAAAGGGTATAGTCAGCGCGAAGGCATTGACTATCAGGAGACCTTTTCACCTGTAGCCATGCTAAAATCCATCCGAACATTGCTTGCTATTGCAGCATTTCATGATTATGAAATCTGGCAGATGGATGTGAAAACTGCTTTCCTGAATGGATATCTTGATGAAGATATCTATATGGAACAGCCTTTGGGTTTCACTTCCAGTGATGGAGATCACAAGGTCTGCAAGCTGCAAAGGTCCATCTATGGACTAAAGCAAGCGTCTCGGAGTTGGAACACTCGTTTCGATGACGCAATCAAAACGTTTGATTTCATCAAAAACGAAGAGGAACCGTGTGTTTACAAAAGGGTTAGTGGGAGCGCTGTCGTATTTCTCGTACTGTACGTGGACGACATCCTACTGATAGGGAATGATATTCCCATGCTAACCTCGGTCAAGGTCTGGTTGTCAAAAGAATTCTCCATTAAAAACCTTGGGGAAGCATCCTATATTTTGGGAATAAAGGTCTATAGAGATAGATCTAAAAAGATGCTTGGCCTATCACAGAAGATGTACATAGAGGAAGTGCTGAAAAGGTTCAGCATGGAAAACTCTAAAAGGGGTCTCTTACTCCTAAGGCATGGAATAAATCTCTCCAAGAAGATGTGCCCCAACACATCTGAAGAGATTCAACGCATGAGCAAGATCCCCTATGCATCAGCGATAGGGAGCCTCATGTATGCCATGCTGTGTACATAACTTGATATAGTACATGCTGTGAATGTCACGAGCATATGTCAATCAAATCCAGGCAAAAAGCACTGGATAGCTGTGAAGAACAGTCTTAAGTACTTGAGAAGAACTAAGGACATGTTCTTGGTCCTTGGGAGAAGATCAGAGTTGAAGGTAGAAGGATGCACACATATTGATGATAGAAAGTCTACATCAGAATATGTGCAATGGTGGTTCAGTAAATTGGAAGAGTTTCAAACAACCGATCATTATAGATTCTACCTTAGAAGCTGAATGTTAAGCCATCTCTAAGGGTGCAGTGGAAATCTTTTGGTTTAAAAGTGTGGAGTGATTGATTAAAACCCTATTTGATTTTGATGAGCTCAAAGCATTTGAGTATATCTTTTGTTTACTAATGAATTCAATTGAGTATTTCAGTGAAAATCTTGTCTAAGTGTTTCTAGACTTGGTTCAAGATATTTTGGATAAGTTAAGAAGTCAGTTTGAACCAAAGTCTGAGACTCGAGTCGACTCCGGGATATTACGAGTCGACTCCAAGCGTATCAGAATCACTGGCACGGGCTCGAGTCGACTCCGGATCATTACGAGTCGACTCCGACTGAGAACTGACAGACGAACAGAAAGACTCAACTCAAAATCTGTCAGCGAGTCGACTCCTGAAGTGCGCGAGTCGACTCCGATGATTACCGAGTCGACTCCGGAGTAGTATGAGTCGACTCCAAGGAGTTACAGACAGAAAAGTCAGAAAGCGATTTTCGACCCTGAGATTCGAGTCGACTCCTGTGGAACGCGAGTCGACTCCGATGGTTGGCAGGTCGACTCCAAAGAAAGTGAGAGTCGACTCTCAGTGGTACACAAGGCAAAAGTCAGAGAGCAGTTTTCGGACTCTGAGATCCGAGTCGACTCCCGCAATGCGCGAGTCGACTCCGAGACAGCGCGACCCCAAAAAGACAGAAGACCGAATTATTGTCTCTGAGAGCCGAGTCGACTCCCAGACAGCTCGAGTCGACTCCAAGGCAGCGCTACATCAAAAAGGCAGAAGGCTGTGTTTCGGAAACTGAGAGCCGAGTCGACTCCGGAACAGTTCGAGTCGACTCCAAGACTGGACGAGCCAAAAGACAGAAGATCGGGAGTTCGGACTCTGAGCGCCGAGTCGACTCCCAGGATTGTCGAGTCGACTCGAGTGGGCCAAGTTGAAAAATTAGCTCCATGGACTTCATGGGATGAGCCGACTCCGAAAATGGCAAGTCAGCTCCAGAAGTTGGCGAGTCGACTCCGGGTTAAGTCGAGTCGACTCCCAGTCGCGGAGGTTACTTTAATTCAAATTCGGAACAGTTGCCGAGCCGACTCCAGAAAAGCATGAGTCGACTCCCGCTACAGCCGAGTCGACTCCAGATCGCGCGAGTCGACTCCGACCCCAACGGACATATTGTCAGGATGTGCAGAGTGTGCAGAACGGGCAGAAAAAAGTGTCTAACGGCTAGTTTCCGTGGGGGATGGCTTAAATAGCCACAGAGGACTGTAGCAAGGTAGAGAAGCACTATTCCACTCAAAGAAATCAAGCATCCTATCTTGGCCAACTGGTTTTCAACAGAAAAGAAGGAAGAGCGCCATTAACTCCATCCAGCAACCTCTTCCCAGCATTTAAAGAAGTCTCCTCCTGCCTTCAAGTCGACCAGACATTCGAGAGGAGACTCACAGTTCAAGAAGCCCTACTCTACTCCAACTCAAACGTGTTTGAGGGCTCTTAACTTCTCTCTAGTTTATATTGCTGTATATCTGCTTTTTAGAAGCTCTGTTTTTCTATTTGTCTTTGTTCTTTCCATCTTGTCTTTGCTTGATTCAATCAGGGGATTGAATCAAAAGTGTAGAGGTTGGTTGGTGAGCCGAGGGTAAAACCAACGTGTAAGGGTTCGATTGTGATCCCGGGAAAACAATTGGGGTGGTTCTAGTCGGTGAGCCTGGGAAAACCGACCGAGTTCGTTGTGAGCTCGTAAAACAACAAGTTGGGTTGTGAGCTTGTAAAACAACCGGCTGTAATCCAAGGGGTTATAGTGAATTCCCAAGTGAGACTTGGGGAGTGGACGTAGGAGCAAGGGATAGCTCCGAACCACTATAAACATTGTATTTGTGATTGCTTGTGTCTCTCTCTCTTACTCTCATTTCACTCACAGCACATAGCAACTAATTAATCATCTTGCAAAAGTATTAATTAGTCATCCATAAACGTTTTAATTGCAAAATTATTTTAAAACCCAATTCACCCCCCCTCTTGGGTTGTCTTTCTGGGCAACAAGTGGTATCAGAGCCTAAACTTTTCTACCCTAAGAGTGAAAGATCAAAATGACAACCCCATTTGGATCTTCCCACATTGAGGGTCAGTCCACCCAAAGACCCCCATTCTTTAATGGATCCGACTACTCATATTGGAAGGCTAGGATGAGAATATTTATCCAAGCCCAAGACTATGAGATGTGGACCATTGTAGTAAATGGACCATACATCCCATCCATCTATGTAGAGGGTGTCACTGTACCCAAACTCGAAAAGGATTGGGATGATCATGACATGAGAAAGGCACAACTCAATTCCAAAGCAATGAATGTGCTTTACTGTGCATTAGATAGGAATGAATTCAATAGAGTCTCTACTTGCAATTCTGCAAAAGAGATTTGGGATAGACTTGAAGTGACCCATGAGGGCACGAATCAAGTCAAAGAATCCAAAATAAACATATTGGTTCATAAGTATGAACTATTTAAGATGGATTCTAATGAAACAATCACTTGCATGTTCACTAGATTTACTGACATTGTCAATGGCCTAAAAAGCCTTGGCAAAAACTATACTAACAGTGATCTTGTCAGGAAGATTCTTCGCTGTCTACCAAGGTCATGGGAAGCCAAGGTGACGGCAATCCAAGAAGCCAAGGACTTGAACAAGCTACCACTTGAGGAGCTTCTTGGATCCCTAATGACGCACGAGCTAACAATGAAGCAACACAGCGAAGAAGAGTCCTCCCATAAGAAAAAGGTAATAGCTCTCAAATCTACATCATCTAACAAAGACTTGTCTTGCAGTAGCAGCAGTGAAGAAGAAGATCACGAGGGAGAGGATGATGAGGCTCTTCTCGTACGTAAGTTCAGAAGATTCATCAACCAAAAGAAGTCCTTTCATCAAAGGAGAGGCCCCTCAAATTTCTATCGAAAGGATAAAGGTAAGGAAAGGAAAAATGAGGGGATTGGATGTTATGAGTGCAAGAAGCCGGGACACATCAGAGCTGAGTGTCCTTTACTGAAGAAGGGGAGCAAGTACAAGAAGAAGAAAGCCCTTGTCACCACCCTATCGGACTCCGACACATCATCATCATCATCGGATGAGGAACAAGGAGAAAAGGCCAATTTTTGCTTCATGGCCAATGAAAATGAGGTAACATCCGCATCACATTTAGATTTTACTTTCGATGAATTATATGATGCTTTCAATGAATTAATGGATGAATACAAAATAATAAACATTAAAAACAAAGAACTAAAAGTAACTAACCAAACTCATCTCCGTAAGTATGATTCATTAGTTAAGGATAAAGATGTTCTTATTAAAGAAAATGCAGAACTTAAAACAAGTAACCAAATCTTGATACAAAAGAATAATACCTTAACTAAAGAAAATGAAAGGCTGAACAAAGAAACATTAGAACCCAAAAATAATAAACATATAAATGAGAGTCTCACAAAAGAACTAAATGATCTAAAAGCAGAAAAACAAACACTAACTAAAGAACTTGAAAAATACAAACCCTTGGTTGAAAAATTTACATATAGTTCTGAAAAATTGAATATGATACTTAATAGTCAACGAGCGGTATTCAATAGAGCGGGTTTAGGGTATAAACCTAAACATAAGCAAAAACTTCTTAGTAACTTCTTTGTTAAAGCAGGAAAAAGTAAAACTAAGAAAATAACCTGCTTTTGTTGTGGAATTTTAGGACATAAAGCAAATGTGTGTAAGTATAGGAAAGGGAAAACTAAAAGAAAAATTAAGAGGGTTTGGGTTCCAAAAGGAACCAACATTACTAACCATGAAGGACCCAAGAAAACTTGGGTACCTAAGATTATATGATTTGCTTGTGTAGGAGTGTCTTGCAGCCAAGGTCGACAAAAATTGTTGGTACTTGAATAGTGGCTGCTCAAGACACATGACGGGTGACAAGGATCAATTCTTCACCCTTGAAGCTAAGAAGGGAGGTGTTGTGACTTTTGGAGACAATAACCAAGGTCACATCATTGGTATAGGTAAAATACAAATTACCCCTTCAACTTTTATTGATAATGTTCGATATGTTGATGGTCTTAAGCATAATTTATTAAGCATTAGTCAATTATGTGATAGAGGTTATAATGTTATGTTTAAACCATCACTATGCATCATAACAAACCCAAATGACAATAGTTTAGTTTTTAAAGGAATAAGACGTGGAAATGTGTATGTTGTAGACCTTGAGATCTTGCCAAACACAACCCATGTTTAGTTGTTAATGAAACTAAGGATAATGATGCTAGTTGGTTATGGCACCGTAAGTTAGGTCATGCAAGCATGGACACCATATCTAAACTAGTTAAAAGAGATTCTGTGATAGGTTTGCCAAAATTAAAGTTTGAAAAGAATAAATATGTGAAGCATGTCAATTTGGCAAACAATCAAGAAACTCCTTTAAATCTATAAATTGTGTCTCTACCTCTAGACCTCTACAACTACTACACATGGACCTATTCGGACCAACTAGAACCACAAGTCTAGGTGGAAATAAATATGGTCTAGTTATCGTAGATGATTATTCTAGATATACTTGGGTCATGTTCTTAGGCCATAAGGATCAAGCATTTTCAATTTTTAATAAATTTCATAAAGAAGTAACAAATGCTAGAGATACTTCTGTAATAGCTATTAGAAGTGACCATAGTACCGAATTTGAAAATCATTTATTTGATGAGTTTTGTAGTAAAAAGGGAATAACACACAATTTTTCTGCACCTAGGACACCACAACAAAATGGAGTTGTGGAGAGGAAAAATAGAACTCTAGAGAAAATGGCTAGAACTATGTTGTGTAAAAGTAACCTCCCTAAGTACTTTTGGGGAGAAGCTGTCAATACTTCTTGTCATATATTAAATAGAGTTTTATTAAGACCCATCATAAAGAAAACACCTTATGAACTTTGGAAAAACAGAAAACCAAAAGTGAACTATTTTCATATTTTTGGATGTAGGTGTTTTGTTCATAATAATGGAAAAGATAATCTAGGAAAATTTGACTCTAAATCTGATGAGGGTATATTCTTGGGGTACTCCACAACTAGTAAAGCCTATAGAATCTTTAATAAAAGAACCCTAGTTATAGAAGAATCCATACATGTTGTTTTTGATGATTTTAGTGATATCTCTTCTAGCAAGAGAGTTAATTTTGATGATGATGGTGAAATTCTTGAAGAGAAGATAGATGAGATGACATTACAAGATGATAATCAAAAATTAATTGGAAATGCATCATCAAGCCAACAGGCTATTATGGATCATGGGCTGACTAAGGCTTGGAGGTTTGCTCACGGGCATCCTAAGGAATTAATTCTAGATGATCCATCTCAACCTGTTAGGACTAGAGCATCTCTTAGGAACTTAAACAATCATCTAGCTTTCGTTTCACATTTTGAGCCCAAACACATAGAAGAAGCTGAAAAAGATGTAAATTGGATAAATGCAATGCAAGAAGAATTAAACCAATTTACTAAAAACAAAGTATGGAATCTAGTTGAAAGACCTACTGAATATTCAATTATAGGTACTAAATGGATTTATAAAAATAAACTTGATGAAAATAGAATTGTAATAAGGAATAAGGCTAGACTAGTAGCAAAAGGTTATAATCAAGAAGAAGGTATAGATTTTGATGAAACCTTTGCTCCTGTAGCTAGACTTGAAGCAATTAGACTTTTACTAGCATTTGCATACTCTAAGGAATTCAAATTATTTCAAATGGATGTAAAAAGTGCATTCTTAAATGGGTATATTAATGAGGAGGTATATGTAGAACAACCTCCTGGTTTTGAAAATCATCAATACCCTAATCATGTATATAAATTGAACAAGGCACTTTATGGTTTGAAACAAGCACCTAGAGCATGGTATGAGAGGCTTAGCAAATTCCTATTAGAACATGAGTTTTCTAGGGGTAATGTAGATACAACATTGTTTCTAAAGAAGAAAAACAAAGATATGTTGTTAGTACAGATTTATGTTGATGATATTATTTTCGGTGCTACTAACAATCGCCTCTGCGAAGAATTTGCTGACTTGATGCAGAGTGAATTTGAAATGAGCATGATGGGAGAGCTGAATTATTTCCTCGGGCTTCAAATCAAACAATCTGAAGAAGGCATCTTCATCAATCAAGCTAAGTACATCAAGGAGATGCTTAAGAAGTTTGATATGGAGGGGAACAAGTCAATCAGCACCCCCATGAGCTCATTATGCAAATTAGACCAAGATGAATCAGGTAAATCTGTAGATCAGAAATTATATAGAGGTATGATAGGATCTTTATTGTATCTTACTGCAAGTAGACCTGATATCATGTTTAGTGTTTGCATGTGTGCTAGATATCAGTCTAATCCTAAGGAATCTCATCTAATTGCAGTCAAGAGAATCTTTAAATACCTAATAGGAACAAAGAATATAGGATTATGGTATTCTAAAGAATCTAGCCTAAACTTAATAGGATACACAGATTCAGACTTTGCTGGATGTAAACGTGATAGAAAAAGCACCAGCGGGTCATGTCAATTCCTAGGAGAAAACTTAATCTCATGGTTTAGCAAGAAACAAAACTCGGTTGCATTATCTACTGCTGAAGCTGAATATGTTGCAGCCGGGAGTTATTGTGCTCAAATCTTGTGGATCAAACAACAATTGGAAGATTATGGCATTAAACAAGATAAAATTCCCATTAATTGTGATAATATAAGTGCCATTAACTTAACTAAAAATCCAATTCAGTATTCAAGAACTAAACATATTGAGATAAGACATCACTTCATAAGAAATCATGTACTGAATGGTGATGTGACACTTCAATTTGTTTGCACTGATGATCAATTAGCTGACATTTTTACAAAACCCTTAAGTGAAGAGAGATTTAGTGTGCTTAGGAGGGGATTAGGAGTGATTGATCCATCCTAGTGGTATTTTCCACTAGTTCATTGATTTTGATGATTAAAAATAGAGTTTCTCAACTATGATCATCAAATTAGATCATAACTTAGTGAGTGTCCCTGGTTTGGTACGAAAATAGCATAACTTTTAGGTGCGTGCCAGAGTTCGAGTCGACTCGAGTAAGTTTCGGAGTCGGCTCATAAGAAGGAGTCGACTCGCACACAGACGGGAGTCAACTCGAGGAAGATGAAGCATAAGAGGAGTCGACTCGCACATTGACGGGAGTCGACTCTAAGTCGATGGCTCATGAGGGGGAGTCGACTCGCGCATACTTTAGAGTCGACTCGAGGTCGAGTCGACTCGCGACTCAGTGGAGTCGACTCGAGGTCGGGATCCGGATTTTTAACCCTAATCCAAGCGTTTTATCAACACTTCTATTCACCGCCGCCACTGTTCAAAAAACCCTAGAGCCGTCTCCTAGATTGTCTTCGACCGTCCTTAGGACTTTTTCCGTCGACCTTCCTCCGTCCATTAGCGTTCTACCCCATTCTAGGTCGACCATGCCTCGTAAAGCCGTTGTCCCAAGCCGGAAGAGGCCCCAACCCGCGAGCGGCACCGAGCGACGGTCCAAAGCTCGGAACGATCCCATGAGGCCACAACCTCCGGCTCGTTCCCCGCCAAGGGAGGTTCCCTCGAGGCCGTGCGCCGGGAAGGCGGTCTCCACCGGGAGATACGTCGATTTTGACTATCTCTCCAGGGAGGGCTTTACCATAGGAGAGAGATTGCGGGCCCAGGGTTTAGAGTATTTTTGTTCCTTAGATCTCCCCACATACCCTGGCCTAGTTAGAGAGTTTTATGGTACTGTCCATAGGGGCAATGGGGGAATAGAGGGAACTGTAGCCGGTGTCCCATTGTTTATTTTCGAGGATTTTATAGCCCAAATCCTCCACCTTCCACAAGTAGGGGTAGCTCCCACACACCCCGAGGATAGGACTGAGGCCCTTACGGCCATTCTAGGACATCCACCTCAGTCCCCCTTAGATGAGGTGTCCGCTAGCTCACTTTCTGTTGAGATGCGGCTCCTCTTGAGTATCATCTCTAGGTCCCTCTTCCCGAAGACTGGCCGCTTCGATTTTGTATCTGAGAGAGACCTAGCTCTTATGTTCTACATCCTCCAGGACACCCCAATCAACTTTCCCAAGATGATGTATAGATACCTATGTGAGCCACTAGATAGACCTAGGCTCACCCTCCCCTATGGCATGATGTTCACTCTTCTGTTTAGGGAGGCCGAGATTCCCATTCCTGAGGGGGAACCCTCTCGCGCATTGCGATGGACAGATCGCATGCGTCCGGAAACCCTACACAGGATGGGGTTTCGGAAGGTCGAGGGAACCTGGGTTAGGAAATCATCCACCTCCACACATACCACCAGACATTCCCCCAGTCCTGACCCAAACTCAGACTATCCTACCTTTCCCTCCACTTCTGCTCCCACCACCTCAGTCGGACCCTCCTCCTCAGCTCCACCTACTCAGCCCATGGAGGTCCGGATCGCTCCTGAGCAGCTCCGGGAGTTGCGGCAGGAGATAGTTAGAGATCTCCGGGACGACCTACTTAGGGAGCTCCGGGGTTCAGTGCCTGCTCCTTCTCCTGCACCTTCTTCAGCGTTGGTCCCTTCCCTGTCCGCCGTGGCTGAGATGACGGCCCATGTGCGGGAAGAGATCGACAATGTAAGGTTCCTGATCCAAGCCCAGTTCCACAGCATGAGCGAAGTCACGAGCACTACTCGGAAGATGCGCGATGAAAGAGTAGATGCCCTATAAGCCAATCATTTGATGGGTTTCTCTTTGTAATCCTCCAAATCATGTACTTTGACACTCGATATATATCAATAAAGGCATTGTGTTTCATCATTTGCTGCTTATCTATTTTATTATTGGATGATGAACCCCATAAATTAGGACATTGGTTTTAGGGTTATGATGAGATCATACCAGTGAGACCTAAAATCCTAAAATCCTAATTTAGAATATTCCCAGTCAAATTGGTATATTGAGTCGGGGATCAATATTATCGGAAAGACTGGCACATCTTATGTATGCTCAATGTAGAGGGTGATTGATCTCACAATCACTTGTGTGAGACACTAATACAAAGATGTGGGTGCTCATTAGAGGAATGAGTTTACTGAAATGACCAGCCATGAGAACATCTTATGGATTCTTACTTAATTATCAAAAGATGGTTCTCATAGTGGGAGTTGTGCAAGTAATCCTTAGACCTGAGATCACCATGCACTACAGTAAAAGAATAAAACGCCGACGCTTATCTGCCGACGCTAGGAAAAAGCGTCGGCAAATTCCTCTCCCGCGCCCACTGTTTCCAACGCTTTGTAGGAGTGTTGGTAATTCGAAGCAATCAACGACGCTTAAAAGCGTCGTCGAAGACCTAACATCAAACGACGCTTATAAGCGTCGCCGAAGCCCACTTAATACCCAGCGGCCGACCCCGAGCCCGCAAATCTGCCCTAGCTACTCCCGAGCACCCTCATCTTCCTCGTCTCCGGCGCTGCCTTAGCCCCCATTCCTCGTCTCCGGCGCTGCCTTAGCCCCCATTCCTCGTCTCCGGCGCTGCCTTAGCCCCCATTCCTCGTCTCCGGCGCTACCTCCTCTCCGGCGCGGACCGATCCCAACCCGCTCCGCCGGAGGTATTTTTCTCCTCCTCCCTCCTCTCCCACCGTCTCGCTTGTTCTCCTTCTTCTCCTCCTCCTCTTCTTCGGATGTTCTGGGTTTGTTCTCTCTCCTTTCCGGCGTCGACCGACCGGCCCCAAGTCCCGATCGATTCAGGCCCCAATTAATCGATTCGTATCTTCTATCGTCGCAGATCCACATCCTCTCCGTCTCAGCGATCGAAGAGAGTTCGCAACCATTTTCGGCTCCAGCAATCGTATGCTCTCTCTCTCCCTTTCTTTTGAGCGTCCGCTTCTTATGATTTCTGAATCTTCTAAATTATTGACGAAGGTTTGCATCTGGTTCATGGCATCATTGCATTCAATCGATCGGGAATGGAAATAGAGAATTAATTAGTTCTTGAATGACATGTCACCATTTTTGGTTTTATGTATGATCCCTCTTTTGGTTAACACCCTGTTTTTTCAGTATTTATGCTTGATTCTCATTATATTTGGGTTGAACTGCGTGAATGGCTGCTATCTACACTTCCACTAATTTAGTTCTTCTTTGCTATTTTAATCCTCTTGCCAACCGTGTTCATGGGGCTTGAAAATAATATAGGATGTTGATCTAGGAGCATGTCTGTATTTATTTGGGATCATGATGGGGTTATTTGCTGAACCATATAGGCACTGTTGGGTGCAAGCATTTGGAAATTGTCTCCACAATGACAATAGTTTGATGATGCAGTATATCCCCATCCCTGCTATTGTTAATTAAATCTGATTTATTAACCATAATGCAAACAAGATCAGGTTTTGTATGTAAGTAGTCATTCTAAGAACCCATTGCATGTTTACATCCAATTATTTTGGAATTTTTTGGCATAATCTCAATTTGAATGCACACGGCAATCTGTATTTGCAATGATTTTGGTATTGGACTTTGTGGAAACTTGGCACAACTGAATCTGCCAAAAAACCAAATATATATATTTTAAAAAACTACAAATCCGGACCCGAAACCATATTTTCATTCAAATGAGTATAGCCTGAATCTGTTAATGAATTCATGTCAGCCTCTTTAAACAGACAGCTGTGACATTCTTAAAAACAAAGAAACATCATATGTGTCCACTTAAGGACATTATCTGTGCTATACAATATAATAGATGTTATTTAGAAATATATGATATACATATGTAGAGGGGACTTTTTATTGTTTGGATGTCAGATTATAGTTATAATGATATTTGTGATCTAATGGAGTAGGAGGAGGTCTGAACGCTCATTATTCCCTTTTCTTTTGCCCGCCTGCTGGGAATTCAAGCAATAAGACAGGTTAACGCATCTTAGGGCTGGAGACATGTTGCAAGCTTCAGATTACATTTGTTTCGCACCTTGGGTTTGGGGGCATGGTGCAAGCTTTAGATTACATTTGTTTTGCCTGAGTGATACTTTGTGATAATACAAGAGTTTGTGAAGCCTAGCAAACTGTTGTGACTTTCTGCAAAAGACGCAGATCATACATGAAAGAAGTGATATGGTAAAAGAGCCCCAACATGCAATAGGAGAGTAGTTCTTTAGGACAAATTCGATGAGTAATGCTACAGTAGCATGCAAAAGTCATACAGAAATATCTCACTTTTCTGTGTCAGCTACGTGGTATTTAATGGTGATGGTATGGTGGCTAGTCTGACGATCATCAAGTTTTGAGTTTGCCTCATAACATCATTGCCTATAATGTCCAATGCATGCAAGGGAAAGTATGAAAGTTTGTAATTCCTGATACTATAATGTATTCTGTTTTTAATTTATCACCTATATGTAACAGAAGAAGTTTACATATGATAGTTACATTCTACAGGAGTTATTATATTATATTTATATAATCAGATATAAATCTACTCTCACTTTTTTTTGCTAAGCATCTCCTGTAAATTACTATGTCAGCTCCATATTAACACCCCAACCCCTGTATTTGGTGCTTAAGAACTGGATTTCAACTAATTCAGAATTTAGGAAAATAGAACAAACTTAGGAAAATAGTCTTGATAAATGGACATGGTGGAAATTCCATTGAAAGTGGAAGACCAGCGCCCATTCAGGACTTCGGTTTGTAATATAGTTAGGGTATTGCAGAGAACAGTACAATGTTTCAAGTTTAACAGATGAGCAATGAAGAATGTTGATTCTAGTTAATTTGCCCAATGACTTGTTTCTTCTAGCCTTGTATGTTGGACACTAGCTATTTTGCTTACTTAGGACCTGACTATTTCCTGTAACCAATTTAATTCTTTGTTTCTTGGTCTTATTGCAGCATTAACATCACGACTTCAGACCGACTTTATTTATTTGCTGGTGTCTCATTAAGCTCTGGCAAACAGTCTTATCATGCAAATGCCCTTGTGGACAAAAACACCTTGATCTATTCACCTTTTTTTATGTGTGTTTGTGTTTTGGTCTCGGTGGATGGGGTTCACTTGATGTGCCCTCAAGCTTAATTTAAAGATAGTGGAACGTGCAATTTAAAGGATGTTGTGTGTGTGATGGATGGATATCACATAATTATCCTCTCGAGCTTAATTTAAACATAGGGGAAGGTATGTGAAGGATATTAAGGTTAATACAATCCTTAAACCTCATCAAGGTATCTAAGGTTCTTTGATAAAGTCAAATTTCAAAAGGCTTTGTTTCGGATGAGAGTGATGGGAGAAGGAAATTGGGAAAGCATTGACCTGAGCTATAGTTTTATTCCAGTGATGTGTGTAGTTTCTTCCAAGGAATAGCTGATGTTGTAATCATCAATTTAATTAAGATGTATTTCATACTTATCCTTGCATGTTTGTGTTATAATAATCGGAAGAGCCATCAACTTCTGATAGAAGGCATTGCTCAACCAAGACCGGTTGCTCTAGCGGATGTTGACCTTTATTTGAAGCTCTAATCGGTTTTAGGAAAACTGATTAGAAAAAATTGGCAGATATTTTGATAGCCTATTGGCTGATAAATTGGATTATTTCAGTCTCTCCTCGTACCATGGAATATTGATAAACTGGTGATCAAAAGGAAATTGGATAATTTTTGTCTCAGAATAATTAGCATGTAGTGAATGCATTCTCTGAATCAGATGGCTAAGTTTCCATTAATCTTCCTAGTAACTTTATAGTAGAGTGCTGATGATTTTGCTATCTGATAGGAGAAATATTAACTTTGATTTCTTGTATGGACATTACAAACTTATGCATACTTTTATGCATTACTTTGATATAACTTTGATGCATTATGCATTACTTGCCCTTATGCATATTAGATATTGATTCGTAATATCTTGGATTGGTGCACTTACCCTTATGAGAAATGATAAGATCAACTTTAGGCTCCTATGAAACTACATATGTGTATGCATACTTTAGGCTTGAAAATAATATTGATTCTCTTTTGTGCATACCAGGTAACAATATGTCCCGAGGGAGACGATTTAGAGATGTGGAGTTCCAGCATTCTCAGGTGGGATCTACTTCTGAGCAGTCCCTGCAGTCCCAGCAGCCATATGAGCACCAGCAGCACGAGTCAGGATCTCAGCGCGAGCCTCCTGCTGATTGTCCGGAGGATGAGCTCCGGATCCAGGGTAATTCGATTTAAAGTTCATATTTTATGTTCATATTTGTATTCAACTTTTTAAGACATTTTATTTAATTTGAATAGATGGACAAGGGACAGTGAGGACAAGACGGGGACCCACTCAAGCAAAGGATGTGTGGAAGCTTCCTCCGGGTGAGAAGATCATCATCCGATGTAACGAATTGGGGCAGCCCATTAATAGAGCTGGAAGTCTTCTATCAAGCTTTTTAGGATCGGTTGCACGCAAGGGTCAGCTGTGTCCGCTCAACTATACGAAGTGGAATGACATGCTTCCTTCGTATAAGGTTGAGCTTCTTAGACTCATACAGGTAATGAATTGAATTTGTTCTTTTTAATTTGACACCTCCTGCATGTTAATTTGCTTACTACCATGATTTTACTTTTGAGGTTTAATATTATTATAACATTCTGTATCTTGTTATAGGGTAAGTTTGTACTCCCTCCAGAGAGCCATGATTGGGTGCTAAAGTCCCTCAACCGCAAATGGAAAGAATATAAAGCAAAATTGAAGACGGACTTCAAGCGTGAGGGTATGACAGAGGAGGAGGTTGCTCGTGTGACTCCTCCTGATGTATACCCTCAGCAGTGGAGGGAGCTTGTTCACTACTGGTTTTCTGAAAAAGGACAGGTCACGTATATTGTTTCAATATCTTATATTATTTTTATTATTAATATAGATTGCAAATATATACATTGAATAATATTATACTGTGTGCTTTTATTTTGGCAGACATATTCTAATATTGGTAGAGCTGCACGAGCATCTCAAGCAGTTCCTCATACTTCAGGCTCGAAAAGTTATGCGAGACGTAGAAATGAATTCGTAAGTTTGTTTGAAACTATTTGAAACTCTACTAATATATAGCACGTATCATGATAGATAGTTTGGCAATATACTTTCTGTATGTGTAGATAGTAGAGCATGGAAGGGAGCCTGGTGAGGTAGAGTTTTATAAGATGACCCACACTCACCGAGATGGCAGCTTTGTCCGGGACGAGTCGAGAGATATAGTTGTATGTATTCATTTTTTATTTGATCATAATTATTTTATTAATTTTACTTCCTTTAAATTATTAATGTGACTGTTTATTTTTTTGAGAGAGATATAGGAAAGAGCTACAAATCTCATTTCAGAGCGCGTCGGGGAGTCATCATCATCCGACGCGGCCAGTCACGTCGAGGCTCAGGTCTATGCAGAATTGATGGGCCCAGAACGTTATGGACGCGTGAGGGGTTACGGTGTCGGAGTTACCCCCACTCAGCTGTCTGCAGTGAGCCGATATACCCAAGATGCCAGACAAGGTACTAGCACTGCAGAGGTTTGTAGTTTGAAGACAGAGATAGCACAGTTAAAGCAGTCATATGAGACAAGGATAGAGGAGATGAGGCAGAGTCATATGACTGATATGGCGGAGTTGAAGCAGAGCCAAGAGTTGAAGATACAATCTTTGCAGGATCAGCTTGACCATATTTCATCTTTTTTGCAGAGATTTGCTCCTCCGGTACATAACTAAATATATTTGAATATTTTATATAATTATAATGTATTCTTGTATGAGCGTGATGACTTTCGTATTTTTAGTTTCTAAAGTATTTTTTTCTTGTAGGTTGCTGATACTTCATCTACTCGTAGAGATGATGATGCCGTCGACTCTTGATACATCGTAGATTGTGTACTTACGATTTTGAGATGAATGTTTTTAGATTGTTTTAAATTTTTTTTTTTGATACTTACCTCAATTTCCAAAATACGATTATGCCAGAACTTTGATAAGTATAGATCTTGGAAAGGACTTTAATTAGTATGTTCTATGTTGACTTGACAGGAACATGGTTTCCAAAATCTTATGTATAACAATTAGTTTGTAGAGTTTGATCGGTTTAAGATAGATAATGCAGATTCGGTCAACCTCAGCCAAAGGAAGAAACACTATCTAGACACTCCACTCCATTTTAGGTCCTAACGGGCTCCAGGGCCAATAGACCGGTCCCATTACTGGTATAATGGTATAACTCTTGCACTATTGACAAGTCTTCTCGCTCTTTTCTCTGCAAATTAGTGACTGACATGTATCATTTGCTGCTACTTGGTACAGGTCCAGCATCCCAGTAATGCTGAGTTAATCCATAGTGGATTTGCAGGGTGAGAATTTTTAACACGTATTACTATTGCTTGATCAATTGAAGTATTGAATTGGCATCATCCAGCTAAAAAACATGCATTTGTTAGTTATAGAAATTTAAGTTGTATGCCATATTTTAGGTGGTTAATTTTGTTTAATTTCTCCTTAGCTTTCTAACTATATATGGACAAATACTTCCACAAAAGATGTGTTTCCACAGGCATGCCAAGCATATGTACAAGGTGTGAATCTTGTTTCCACAGGCGTGGAATTTTTACAGAGGCCAAATGGTACTGGATTGGTACGGGTGCATTGGCCGGATATATGATCCTTTTCAATATCCTTTTCACTGTGGCTCTTACCTATATCAAGCGTAAGTAGTTCCCCCCCTATATCTTGGCATCAACTCTAGCTATGTAGCAATCTCGCATACCTTACTTTGTAATGCTTGCAGCATATGGGAATGCTCAGCCAAGTTTATCTGAAGAGGCATTGCATGAAAAATATACAAATATAACAGGAGAAATGGAGCCATCATCACTTACAGAAAGGAGCACTAGCAGAGATTCCACATCCAAAAGTAAATCAATTATAACATTACTAGTTTGCTCATTAATTTCTGCCAGTTCCCTCTCGCTGTTTATCAACTTAATTTACATGTTCTTCTTTAGTTTGCTTTTAGCAAGATATTCTCTAGTTTTTAGATCTCGGTACAAAATATTCTCTAGATTCTGTGAAAAAGCTCTCTGCAGTATTAAATCTCTACTATGATAGAGATGAGCCGCACAGAAGGATTATCGGATCTTTTTTTATGATGGTTCTATTATTCTATCAATCTGAAAGGAACAAGTGCTGACCCATTTGAATGCAACACATAAAATAGGTGGTGTTCTAGCTTGTTTAAGCTATATTTTCATTTGATTGTTCTCTGTATATTTTGAGCGATGACTTTGACAGACTGTCTATGTTTGCATGTATTGTATTTTGCTCCACTGCTTTTGCAATGCAGTCAGGGATAAAACAAACTGCATTGTTTTTATATTATTTTTATTGATGAAGATTAACATGATGTGCTTGTGTTCCTTCATCCAGGTCTCAACTGATAGGTCCGAGGGAAAAGCATAACTCTGAGTTACTGCCTAACACAGTTTGCATGAGAGAAGCTAAGGACTTAGAGAATTGCTCAATTAAGATGGCTTTAAGAGAATGTGAAATAGAGAAAGCTCATATAGAATGCTCTTGTAATGTTGTAGAGAATAGACGTGCCCTGACCCAAGTTGCAAATAAAACCCTAATTCTCTTTGAGGATGTAGATACTGTTTTTGATGAAGATCGTGGTTTTATTTCTACTATACTTCAGCTGGCTGAAATTGCAAAGCGACCCATAATACTTACAAGCAATGGTGAGTAACTAATCAATCCATGGTAGAGATTGTTAGCGACTATAAATTTCTTATCCTTTGAATATTTATCTGATATGTAGATAAGAATCCTATCTTACCACAGCTTCTGGACCGGGTCACTTTGGAGTTCAAACATCCATCATCTGAGGAGCTGCTGTCACTTGTACACATGGTAAAAAAAATTACAATTTTGAAATCATATATCTGTCATTTCTACATGCCTTGGGTACCTTGGATGTGTTAATTGGTGTTACAAATTGTTCATTCTCAATTTTTCTGTAGATTTGTGCTTCTGAGAAAGCTCAAATTTCTGCCCAATTGATGGAGCACTTAATCAGGTCTTGTCTAGGTGATATCCGTAAGACTCTTATGCTTCTTCAGTTCTGGTGCCAGGGCAAGAGAGACCATACAGGTTAGCAAATTATAACAAGACAAGTATTTTGCTCTTTGTTGAGAAGGCCAGGATTTTAGTTTATATTGCTACTGTATATATTTTGCTGCCTTGAAGCTGTGTTTGTTTACTGTATTTTCTTGTGTACGCAGATTGATCCTCTGATGAGAGGATCAGCTTATAAATTTCATGTTATCTCATGCCATGAACTGTCTTATTGCTTGGTTCTGGAATCCCATTGTCTACTTTTCACTGTGAAGATTAAACATTAAAACCTAGTGGCAGGCATTGTTCCTGTCATAGATTTTTCTGGTGACTTTAGCTAGATGCCCCTAGATTGCGATATGTTTATTCGACTCTCACTAATCACAGAACTAGGCCTTGGGTATTTGTAAATGATTATGAGTAATTAAGAAGTTGAATTGTATCAAGTTATGGTGTTATATTACCTTTCTGCAACTCTTATCTTGTTTCTAAGCTTAACAATCATTTGTTTTCCCAGTTCACTTCTACCTATGTCAAATTGCATCTACTTCTACTGAAAGTTTGTTAATAAGTTATAATATAGTGTTTATCATAAATAATTATTTAGTGATTTCTACTCTTTCTATCCTTCAGACTGGAAAATGCAATTCACCACATACAGCCCCCTCCCATTTGATATTGATGCTGCACATCTCATATGACTTAGGAGCAGTAAACTTTTCAAAATTTAGCTCTTGGATCAATTGTTTTGAAACTATTGTAGTTTTTTTTTTTTTTTTACCTTGTGTAACTTCTGAATTTCTGTAATCAGAATGCCCCTCTCAATGCTCAAGGAGATGCTCGAATACCCAATACCACAAGCCATGCATGTTCTTCTGCCAGAAATGCTGCATGAAGTGCCTCTGCGTGCCCCCAGGCTTCTATGGGAACAAAGGTGTCTGCCCCTGCAAGCAGCAGAAGGCTTCTATGAGAACAAAGGGTCCCGAGCAAGCAGCAGAGCTTGGTTGACTGGGCTCGCCCCAAGCTTAATGACAATATTGTAGAGATGATGATGCCGACCCTTGATACATATTGTAGATTGTGTACTTAGGAATTTGACTTGTATGTTTTTAGAATGTTTTTGAAGTACAATGTAATCAAATATGATAATATGAATGTAATCAAAGTTCTTGTTTGTGACTCATATTTTGTTATAAATGTGATTCAGTGTATTTGTTTATATTGTTTTGTAAGAATTTAATGTACACAGAGTATTTAAAAATTACTTTTACAAAATTTTTTTTTTTAAAAAAAAATTTAATGCCGACGCTTATAAGCGTCGGAAAATGCAACAAGAATGTAAACCTAATAACAGGCCTTTAACGACGCTTTTAAGCGTCGGCATAAAGCCGTAGTCACCAACCCTTCTCGCCGACGCTTATAAGCGTCGGAGTATGATAGAAGAAACGACGCTTAAAAGCGTCGGAAAAACCAAGCCTTTAACGACGCTTTTAAGCGTCGGCCTAAATCCGTATTAACCAACCCTTCTCCCCGGAGTCTGATAGAAGAAACGACGCTTAAAAGCGTCGGGAAAAGCAATCCTTTAACGACGCTTATAAGCGTCGGAGTATGGTAAATGTAACGACGCTTAAAAGCGTCGGCATAGACCAACGACGCTTTTTTGACGCGTCGGGTAAAACCCGACCCACGCCCACCTGCCCGACGTCTGACCCACGCTTTGTGTAGCGTGGGCTGGAAATTCGCCGACGCTTATAAGCGTCGGTAGAGACAAAAAAAAGCGCCGGGAGTTCTTCCTTCTTTTGTAGAGATGGTACCTTGTGCACTTGAAGCTATGTTTTGGTTTACCCTCATTCACGACATTGCGTTGTGTACGGGGTATTCTGGATATGGTGGATTTTGTACGAAGGTTGTGAGTAGGTCAACAAGGAATCAGTCACTTCTAGTAAGAGAATGTAACATCCTACTTACTCTAATCTTATGATGATTCAAGAAGCCTTTGATCAAAGCAAAATGAATATTAGAAAGAGTTTCTAATGTTTCATTGTTTGAATTATCATATAAAAGATTGAGAGAGACATGAATAAGTGATTGAGTTTGATATTGATCCATACTCATGCACTTATTCAGGATGTAGTATGACTGAGGGATTGAATTGCACAGTAACTTTTCACTGAAGGGTATGTTTGGATTTGTCCAATACATTCCTCATCTTCCGGGTAGACATGATACGTTGCTAGACGTCAATCATGTCTTGTGGGTTGATCGGATCAAAGAGTTTGATTAGATCAAAGCATCAGAAAGGTTCTGATTGCTAAGTCAGGTTTAGCACTAAATTGAACCTAAATTGGATTAGAGGTATTCTAATCAGGTTAGGTCAACTTGCACCTGCACCTACTGCTGGCTAAGATAAGGAACCCAATGGGTCACACACAAGGGAATTGATCAAGGGTCTAATTGGATTAGATCATGTTTGCAAGATGAACATGCTAGCACGTGTTGCAAATCCTAGCTCCTGATTCAAATTAAATTCGAATATGATTCTTAGATTAGGTTGATCTAATATGATTAGATCATGACCTAATATGGGTTAGCCAAGAGTTGAAACCCATTTGGCTTTAATTAGACCTGATTTGATTAGGTTTAATGTTTTCTTTAAGTTGGTTAAACCCAATTGGATTGGGTTTGATAGGGCCTTCACTTCTGGACCATTGGATCGCTTCCTGGATGAAGGATCTGGTCCATTGGTTGGCGCCTTCATCTGGACCATTGGATGGCTTCCTGGATGAAGGATCTGGTCCACTGGTTAGCGCCTGAATCTGGACCACTCGATGGCTCTCTGGATGAAAGATTTGGACCGTTGCTCAGTGCCTGAATCTGGACCACTGGATGGCTCTCTGGATGAAAGATCTGGACCGTTGCTCAGCGCCTGAATCTGGACTATCGGTGATGGCATCTTACTTCTGGACCATTGGATGGCACCCTGGATGATGATGTCCTGATCTGGACCATTAGATGGCGCCTAGATCTGGACCATTGGCTTTGGTTCACTGCATTTGGGCCCTTGGATCATCAGGATTTAAGAGGGAGATGTGAGAAAGAAGTTGATACACCCTTCTCCTTAGCACCCCATCATGATGGGATGCATCTTTTGGCACATGCCTCATCATGATGAGGTGTGTGGATGGGATGCATCCCTTTATGATGCATCCCTCCATCTCTTATAAATAAGGAGGTGCCTTGGGGTTCTAAAGATCATCTAAGAAAAAGCCTTTCCTTCTCTCTCCCTTATCCCTTCTTTCTTACAAGTCTCTCTCTTTTGTCCTAACCCAAGACAAGAGGGTCTTCTTTAGGACAAAAAGGCTAGTGAATGTTTTAGAGGTAGAAAGGAAGAAGGAAGTGAAGGAAAATCAACCAATTAAATCCTTTGGAAGGATTGAACAATTAGAATCAAGTTTTGTTGGAGCTAGAGTCTTGAACCCATTCCTGTGTGGATCAACATCGGAGGGTGAACATTTGGGCACCTTAGGACATCTTCAGATATATTGGATATAGCGTGATAGGTATTCTTCTATACCAAGATTATATTTTCTACATTATTTGGTTATACTATTAAGGCGATCTTGGCTTATTAGGGTTTCATATAATGGGTTTTATAAGAAAATTTTATAATCCCGTATCTTCCGCTGCGCCCTAGGGCACTAGGAAACCTAACAGTGGTATCAGAGCCACCCTTAATCAGTTTAACCAAATGATAATACATGCTATTATCTTGATGCTATGAGATAGCTAGGTTGTTTGTACGCATGATTAGTTTATGCCATGAGATAGTGTTATATTCATGTTGTAGCATAGTATAATTACTAGTGCTAAATTATAGAATGTGCAATGAGACCAATATAGTAGTATGAAAACTTTGGGCTGACCCATTCTGGAACAATCGACTCAGTTGGTGTCTAGGAAGGAAGCCACAGGTGGTTACTTAATTAGGACCTCACTCTCTGAGTGAGGGGTGCCTCCCACCTGCTTTCCTGGCCAATTATTTGATTGTCCTTTATGGTTCAGCTTAATGTTAGTAAGATAATACTATTTGAAAGCCCTCACTAAATTCATAATTAAGTCGTAGTGTTAATTGCTTTAAGTTGAGCCATTCTGAATCAATTGACTAAGTTGGTGTCTAGGAAAGAGGCTACAGGTGGTTATTTAATTAGGACCTTACTAAGTAAGGAGAGCCTCCCATCTGCTTACCTGGCCAACTATTTGATTGACCTCCATGGAAAAGCTAATTGCTGATATAACACTATAAAGGTCCTTTCTTCATGCTTAGATATTATTATGTCAATATCTACGCTAGCTTGTTGTGATTCCCACAAGGCTAGTATTAGGGATTGATATTGTAATATCTTGGTGCATATGATGCATATGGCATATTTTAATATGTCGCTTTGTTGTGATTCCCACAAGGGCAGCATTATTCAAATATGACTGTATAAAAATGAAGGGTTTGACTTAACTAGACACAATAGTCTGTTGTGATTCCCACAAGACTATATGTGTACTAGAGGACAGAATAAAGTTGGGAATTGCATGGGATGCAATTGGAAAGAGTTTCCTACCTTTGAACTTATAAGGGCTTGTTGTGATTTCCACAAGGTCTTTTATAAGGAATTTGGATCTCAACCCCACTAAGAAAATTAGTATTTTCTCGTTCATCATACTTGAGGGTTATGATATTCGACAAAAATAGTGGGAGTAACAATTAGATAAAAGTCCTTGTCTGATTGAAATGTATCATGCTTGCTTCTATGAATAATGAATTGCAGAGGCAGCATGATAGCATGGATACTCACTCCATACTCCTTAACTTAAAGGAGTTATATGGTGAGCAGAGCAGAACTGCTAGATATGAGATATCTAAGTAGTTGTTCTGTGCTAGAATGATCGAGGGATCATCTGTGCAAGACCACTATTTAAAGGTTATAGACTTGATCACTCGATTGAGTCAACTTGGCTTTGCTATGGACAGTGAGCTCAGTCAGGATTTGATCCTGCAATTACTACCCGACTCATTCTCACAGTTTGTTGTGAATTATCACATGAACAAACTGAATTCCTCCCTGCCTGAGCTTCTAAATATGCTGAAAACAGCAGAGTCTCACATCAAGAAGGACAAGGGTCCGATCCTTCTTGTTGGTGAGAGCTCAAAGAAGAAGTCGGGCAACAAGGGTTCAAAGAAAAAACTAAACCCTAAGAGTCGCATCAAAAAGAAGAAGAAAAAGAAAATCTCTGGACCCGGTACCCGTTTCCACTGTGGCAAGACGGGGCATTGAAAAAGGAACTGCAAGAGCTTTCTTGCAAGTGTGAAGCCTGATGCAAGTGTTGCATCAAAAGGTATGTTTTTATTACATGCCAATATGACATTAAGTTCTTCTGATTCTAATTCATAGGTATTGGATACCGGTTGTGGTTCTCACATATGCAAATCTTTGCATGGACTACAGAAAATTAGAAGTCTGAAGAAAGGTGACTTCGAGCTATATGGCGCTGGAGGAGAATCCATCCAGGCTGAAGCTGTTGGCACCTACATACTAGAGCTACCCTCCGGAAAGTTCTTGAAGCTAGAAGACTGTTATTTTATGCCAAAAATCATTAAAAATGTAATTTCAATTCCTTTGTTGCTTAAGAAAGGATTCGAAATAAATGGAAAGAGCAATGGTTGCTCTATTTCTTTATCTAATGAGTATTATTGTCATGGCACTATGGAAAATGGTCGTTTAGTATTATGTCTTAATAATGTTATGTTTCATATTGGCAAAGATAATAAAAGAAAAAGAGAAAATATTAATAATACCCTCCTCTGGCATTACCGATTAGGTCATATTAGTGAGACAAGGTTACATAAGTTGTATAAAGATAAATTCTTTGACCCTTATGATTTTGAATCATTAGGAACTTGTGAATCTTGTCTTATAGGTAAAATGACCAAGTCTCCATTCTCGGGACATGGAGAAAGGGCAAGTGAGTTGTTAGAACTCATACACACTGATGTGTGCGGTCCTATGTCAACTCAAGCTAGAGATGGATACTCTTACTTCATCACATTTACTGATGACTTATCAAGGTTCGGTTTTGTGTATCTAATGAAACATAAGTCCGAAGCCTTTGATAAATTTAAAGAGTATCAAAGTATGGTCGAAAAACAAACTGGAAAGTGTATTAAAATCCTTCGATCTGATCGAGGAGGAGAATACCTTTCTAGTGAATTTTTAGACTATCTTAAATTAAAGGGTATACTCTCTGAATGGACACCTCCATATACGCCACAATTAAATGGTGGAGCTGAAAGAAGGAATCGTACCTTATTAGATATGGTACGGTCCATGATGTGCTTCACAAATCTTCCAATTTCCTTCTGGGGACATGTCCTAGAAACTGCTGCATTAGTATTAAATAGAGTACCATCTAAGTCTGTATCTAGCACTCCATATGAGATATGGAAAGGAAAGAAACCTAATCTTAAGTATCTTAAGATATGGGGTTGTCATGCTTATGTCAAAAGAAATTTTGGACATAAGCTAAGTGCTAGATCGGACAAATGTATATTTGTAGGTTATCCTAAAGATAGTTTAGGATATATCTTCTATAATCCTACCGAACAAAAGGTATTTGTTGCTAGGCATGCCACTTTCTTGGAAAAAGAGTTTTTTTTAGAAAAGGGCAAGGATAGAAGAATTGAACTTGATGAAGTTTAAGACCTACAAGGTGAGACACATAATAATCCTCAACCAGATGTACCCATGGAAGAGGTACAGCCACTACATACTACTCCTTTTCGAAGGTCAGAAAGAGTGCGAAATGCACCTAAGAGGTATGGATTTATCATTGAGAATGATGAAGCCCACATCGTTGATAACGATGACCCTCTGACCTATTCGGATGCTGTCAAGAGTAGGGACTCTGACAAATGGTTGGACGCCATGAAATCCGAGATAGATTCTATGTATACAAACCATGTGTGGACTTTGGTTGATGCACCTGAGGGAGTGATTCCAATAGGGTGCAAATGGGTATACAAGAAGAAGATAGGAGCTGATGGCCAAGTAGAAACTTACAAGGCCAGGCTAGTGGCAAAAGGTTTCAGGCAAAACCAAGGCATTGATTATGATGAAACTTTTTCGCCAGTAGCTATGCTCAAATCTATTCGGATTATGCTTGCTATAGCTGCATACTATGATTATGAGATCTGGCAGATGGATGTCAAAACTGCCTTCCTTAATGGTCACCTTGGGGAAGAGGTCTATATGACACAGCCAGAGGGATTTGTCTCAAGAGGGAGAGCAAATCAAGTATGTAGGCTTAAGAAATCCATTTATGGATTAAAGCAGGCATCTAGAAGTTGGAACATCCATTTTGACATGATAGTCAAAGAGTTTGGCTTCATTAAAAATATAGATGAACCTTGTGTGTACAAGAAGACTAGTGGGAGTGCTATTGTCTTCTTGATATTATATGTGGACGATATATTGGTCATTGGAAATGATGTTCCAATGATGCAATCGGTCAAGACTTGGCTATCAAAGAAATTTTCCATGAAAGACTTGGGTGAAGCATCCTATATACTTGGTATAAGGATCTTTAGAGATAGATCTAAAAGGATGCTAGGTTTGTCCCAGTCTAGGTACATAGATAATGTGCTGAAGAGGTTCAGCATGGATCGAAGTAAGAAAGGTTTCTTACCCATAGGACATGGCATACAACTCTCTAGGAAGATGTCTCCTAAGACATCTGAAGAGAGGAATAGAATGAGTTCTATTCCCTATGCTTCAGCAGTAGGGTCGATCATGTATGCTATGTTATGTACCAGGCCTGATGTAGCTTATGCCTTAGGTATAGTAAGTAGGTTTCAGGCAGATCCCGGGGAGGATCATTGGAAAATTGTGAAAAGCATTCTCAAATACTTGAGAAGGACTAGAGATGTTTTTCTGATTTATGGAGGATCAGAATTGAAACTAGAAGGCTATTCAGATTCTAGCTTTCAATCTGATCCAGATGATAGCAAGTCAATCTCTGGATATATCTTCACTTTGAATGGTGGAGCTGTGAGTTGGAAAAGTTCCAAACAGCAAACTGTAGCTGACTCAACTACTGAGGCAGAATACATAGCTGTTAGTGAAGCTGCTAAGGAAGCAGTCTGGATGAAGAAGTTCATCACAGAGCTGGGTGTAGTTCCTGAGATTGCCGGACCAGTCCCAGTTTATTGCGATAATACTGGAGCTGTTGCACAGGCTAAGGAACCAAGGTCTCATCATAGATCCAAGCACATTTTGAGACGCTTCCACCTTGTTCGAGAGATAATCGAAAGACAAGACGTCAAGATTGAACGAGTAGACATAAAGAATAATATAGCAGACCCATTTACTAAAGCTCTACCACAGCAGCAATTCAATCGTCACCTCGATTGTATGGGGTTAAAATATAAGGGCGATTGGCTTTAGTGCAAGTGGGAGATTGAAAGAGTAGATGCCCTATAAGCCAATCATTTGATGGGTTTCTCTTTGTAATCCTCCAAATCATGTACTTTGACACTCGATATATATCAATAAAGGCATTGTGTTTCATCATTTGCTGCTTATCTATTTTATTATTGGATGATGAACCCCATAAATTAGGACATTGGTTTTAGGGTTATGATGAGATCATACCAGTGAGACCTAAAATCCTAAAATCCTAATTTAGAATATTCCCAGTCAAATTGGTATATTGAGTCGGGGATCAATATTACCGGAAAGACTGGCACATCTTATGTATGCTCAATGTAGAGGGTGATTGATCTCACAATCACTTGTGTGAGACACTAATACAAAGATGTGGGTGCTCATTAGAGGAATGAGTTTACTGAAATGACCAGCCATGAGAACATCTTATGGATTCTTACTTAATTATCAAAAGATGGTTCTCATAGTGGGAGTTGTGCAAGTAATCCTTAGACCTGAGATCACCATGGTACCTTGTGCACTTGAAGCTATGTTTTGGTTTACCCTCATTCACGACATTGCGTTGTGTACGGGGTATTCTGGATATGGTGGATTTTGTACGAAGGTTGTGAGTAGGTCAACAAGGAATCAGTCACTTCTAGTAAGAGAATGTAACATCCTACTTACTCTAATCTTATGATGATTCAAGAAGCCTTTGATCAAAGCAAAATGAATATTAGAAAGAGTTTCTAATGTTTCATTGTTTGAATTATCATATAAAAGATTGAGAGAGACATGAATAAGTGATTGAGTTTGATATTGATCCATACTCATGCACTTATTCAGGATGTAGTATGACTGAGGGATTGAATTGCACAGTAACTTTCCACTGAAGGGTATGTTTGGATTTGTCCAATACATTCCTCATCTTCCGGATAGACATGATACGTTGCTAGACGTCAATCATGTCTTGTGGGTTGATCGGATCAAAGAGTTTGATTAGATCAAAGCATCAGAAAGGTTCTGATTGCTAAGTCAGGTTTAGCACTAAATTGAACCTAAATTGGATTAGAGGTATTCTAATCAGGTTAGGTCAACTTGCACCTGCACCTACTGCTGGCTAAGATAAGGAACCCAATGGGTCACACACAAGGGAATTGATCAAGGGTCTAATTGGATTAGATCATGTTTGCAAGATGAACATGCTAGCACGTGTTGCAAATCCTAGCTCCTGATTCAAATTAAATTCGAATATGATTCTTAGATTAGGTTGATCTAATATGATTAGATCATGACCTAATATGGGTTAGCCAAGAGTTGAAACCCATTTGGCTTTAATTAGACCTGATTTGATTAGGTTTAATGTTTTCTTTAAGTTGGTTAAACCCAATTGGATTGGGTTTGATAGGGCCTTCACTTCTGGACCATTGGATCGCTTCCTGGATGAAGGATCTGGTCCATTGGTTGGCGCCTTCATCTGGACCATTGGATGGCTTCCTGGATGAAGGATCTGGTCCACTGGTTAGCGCCTGAATCTGGACCACTCGATGGCTCTCTGGATGAAAGATTTGGACCGTTGCTCAGTGCCTGAATCTGGACCACTGGATGGCTCTCTGGATGAAAGATCTGGACCGTTGCTCAGCGCCTGAATCTGGACCATCGGTGATGGCATCTTACTTCTGGACCATTGGATGGCACCCTGGATGATGATGTCCTGATCTGGACCATTAGATGGCGCCTAGATCTGGACCATTGGCTTTGGTTCACTGCATTTGGGCCCTTGGATCATCAGGATTTAAGAGGGAGATGTGAGAAAGAAGTTGATACACCCTTCTCCTTAGCACCCCATCATGATGGGATGCATCTTTTGGCACATGCCTCATCATGATGAGGTGTGTGGATGGGATGCATCCCTTTATGATGCATCCCTCCATCTCTTATAAATAAGGAGGTGCCTTGGGGTTCTAAAGATCATCTAAGAAAAAGCCTTTCTTTCTCTCTCCCTTATCCCTTCTTTCTTACAAGTCTCTCTCTTTTGTCCTAACCCAAGACAAGAGGGTCTTCTTTAGGACAAAAAGGCTAGTGAATGTTTTAGAGGTAGAAAGGAAGAAGGAAGTGAAGGAAAATCAGCCAATTAAATCCTTTGGAAGGATTGAACAATTAGAATCAAGTTTTGGTAGAGCTAGAGTCTTGAACCCATTCCTGTGTGGATCAACATCGGAGGGTGAATATTTGGGCACCTTAGGACATCTTCAGATATATTGGATATAGCGTGATAGGTATTCTTCTATACCAAGATTATATTTTCTACATTATTTGGTTATACTATTAAGGCGATCTTGGCTTATTAGGGTTTCATATAATGGGTTTTATAAGAAAATTTTATAATTCCGTATCTTCCACTGCGCCCTAGGGCACTGGAAAACCCTAACACGCGATAACGTCCGACAGGATATGGGCACCACTACCCAGGGGGCAGAGCGCTTGGCGAATGTACTGATCGCCAAGTTGGACACACTGCAGGAGACCCTGACCGAGCTCTCCACCACACACAGCAGGGCCACTTCGGCCATTATCTCCCAGCTTGGGAATGTCACAGACGGGGTCACTCTCCTCATGGAACAGAACAGATTGAGAGGAGGAGCCACATCCTCGAGAGGAGGAGCCACATCCTCGAGGAGACCCTAGCTGCTTTTGTTTTATTTTGACATGTATCTTTTGCTTTACTTATTGTATTCACAAATGTATTTATATATACATCAATACAAGGAGTAGACATATTCATTTCAATACTGTGCCAATTGATCTCTGCTTGCTTGTGTGTTCTATTCACTTCCTTTTTGATACGATGACAAAAAGGGGAAGAAATATGTAATAGATATGTAAAAGAAATAGATGAAAATCAATAAAAAAAAACTTTTAAAACACACAATAATTTGTTCTTAGTGGATTTGATACCTCGAGGCTCATTATCTCTCTGTTGGGGTTCCTAATGGAGCAATCTCCAGAATCTATTCAAGGGATATTCGGAGATTAGTTGAATCCTACTCAAGAACAAATTGACAGATTTTCCCTCTAAAAACCAAAAATTTCAGTTCAAAAACTTCAATGCATTAAAAGAAAATTTAGAGAATCAAAACAAAGTAGAATGCATATGTTGAGGGGGAGAATCTGAATTTTTAAGAAAGTCAAATCATTAAATATATATAAGCCAAACAATTGAGTGCATGACATGAAGGCTTATATAATTCCAAATGAAAGGGGGAGCTTTAACTCCAAAATTTATTGTTTCACACCTTTCAAGCTTGGATAAATTAAATAACCAGACACTTGAATTCATTTATAGATCGTATTTCCTTGTTTATTGAGCAATTCACTTTACATATACTCAATGTTTTGTCATCATCAAAAAGGGAGAGATTGTGGAGTGATTGATTAAAACCCTATTTGATTTTGATGAGCTCAAAGCATTTGAGTATATCTTTTGTTTACTAATAAATTCAATTGAGTGTTTCAGTGAAAATCTTGTCTAAGTGTTTCTAGACTTGGTTCAAGATATTTTGGATAAGTTAAGAAGTCAGTTTGAACCAAAGTCTGAGACTCGAGTCGACTCCGGGATATTACGAGTCGACTCCAAGCGTATCAGAATCACTGGCACGGGCTCGAGTCGACTCCGGATCATTACGAGTCGACTCCGACTGAGAACTGACAGACGAACAGAAAGACTCAACTCAAAACCTGTCAGCGAGTCGACTCCTGAAGTGCGCGAGTCGACTCCGATGATTACCGAGTCGACTCCGGAGTAGTATGAGTTGACTCCAAGGAGTTACAGACAGAAAAGTCAGAAAGCGATTTTCGACCCTGAGATTCGAGTCGACTCCTGTGGAACGCGAGTCGACTCCGATGGTTGGCAGGTCGACTCCAAAGAAAGCGAGAGTCGACTCTCAGTGGTACACAAGGCAAAAGTCAGAGAGCAGTTTTCGGACTTTGAGATCCAAGTCGACTCCCGCAATGCGCGAGTCGACTCCGAGACAGCGCGACCCCAAAAAGACAGAAGACCGAATTATTGTCTCTGAGAGCCGAGTCGACTCCCAGACAGCTTGAGTCGACTCCAAGGCAGCGCTACATCAAAAAGGCAGAAGGCTGTGTTTCGGAAACTGAGAGCCGAGTCGACTCCGGAACAGTTCGAGTCGACTCCAAGACTGGACGAGCCAAAAGACAGAAGATCGGGAGTTCGGGCTCTGAGCGCCGAGTCGACTCCCAGGATTGTCGAGTCGACTCGAGTGGGCCAAGTTGAAAAATTAGCTCCATGGACTTCATGGGATGAGCCGACTCCGAAAATGGCAAGTCAGCTCCAGAAGTTGGCGAGTCGACTCCGGGTTAAGTCGAGTCGACTCCCAGTCGTGGAGGTCACTTTAATTCAAATCCGGAACAGTTGCCGAGCCTACTCCAGAAAAGCATGAGTCGACTCCCGCTACAGCCGAGTCGACTCCAGATCGCGCGAGTCGACTCTGACCCCAACAGACATATTGTCAGGATGTGCAGAGTGTGCAGAACGGGCAGAAAAAAGTGTCTAACGGCTGCAGTAAGTTCACTGTAGGAGTAGGGTATGCACTTACATAGAATCTATCGACCTTGTTAGAAGAGGAGTGATCCTATGTGATTTGTTAGACTGAGTTCTAAGACCTTGGCCAGGGCAGTAATATAAAGTGGAGAAAGAGTTTTCCACTATCGAACTCAAGTCAAATAAATCTTGACATATGACAGACGAAGGGGTTTGACGAGTTATCCATGACCTCCGTCCTGTAGGGATCCACGATAGTAGGACTGTATCACACGATAACTGCACCTAGAGGTTCATCATTCTATTCTACTGGGTAGCCACTACATGCTGCTAGGTGTCACTGGTGGATGGTGGGACTCACAGGGATTATCTCGATGATCGATGAACCCTAAAGAGTAGAGTTGCAATCGTTCCAATCCATTGAAAGGAGTTTTCAATGATATTATGATAGAGATCATAATATATCTCACTACCAGTCAGAGTAGAACCTATGGGGTCACACACACTAGAAGTATTGACCGATCCGATGGTTGAAAAGTGATTATGAATCACGAGTAATCAATTCGATTGATAAGAAGTTGAAAAAGAAAAGGGAATTAATTAATTGGACTTGAAACAAGAGTCCTACTTCGAGTAGGATTCCTATAGTCCTAATTGGATTAGGACTAGGAATCCTAGTTGGAGTAGGACTGGGATTCCTACTTGGAATAGGATTCTTGCAATCCTAATGAGATTAGGAGTTTTGAATCAAAATTGGATTCCTACTTGGAGTAGGATTCATAGAGTCCTAATCGGATTAGGACTTCGGATTCAAACAGAGTCCTAATTGGATTAGGACTAAAATTATATATGTCCTAATTTGGATTAGGGTTTCTTAAGTCACAATTAATTATTAATCTAATGAATCAATAAGACTCCTAATTGGATTAGGATTGAAGAGTTCAATTGAGTCAAAATTGATTTAAGTTCTAATTGGATTAGGACTTACCTAGATTGGATCCAAATTAGTTCACCCTTGGGCTAAGCCTAATTGGATTAGGGCTTGACCACATTAGGGCATTCCAATCCCTACCTAATATGGATTAGGGTTTACCATGAGGAAGGGGATAAGCCCATCCCCTTTCCACGTGGAGAAGGGAGAAGAGACGGCGCCCCCTCTTAGGAAAGACATCAAGAACTCCTAAATGTTAGGAGCTCCACATGTCTATAAAAAGGGACTTGTGGGCAGCACCTAGGGCATAGAAGAAGTCCTCTTCCTCCTTGCCGTACGCCTCCCTCTCCTCTCCTCTTGGTTCAGCCGCAAGCAAGGAAGATAAAAGCCAAAGGTGTTGGCGGCATCCTCTTCCTCCCTTCTTCCTTCCAACGCAGGGAAAAGAAAGAAGGCTGCGTGGGGATTCTTCTTCTTCCTCTTCTTCATCCTTCTTCTTCCTCCTCTCAAACACAATCAAGGGTTGATTGAAAGAGAGGAAATCAGCCATTAAAAGAAGTCTTTGCAAGGAAGCTAGCACCTCGGGAAGACAAGAGAGCTTTGATCGGATCACTGCTTCGTGTGGATACCCGTAGAGGCCGGACACTTGAACGGCTTCAAGCAAACCTTCATCCTAGACCACGAACTTCAGTTTGGGGTGATCATCTACCCGCACAAGGTGAAGATCTGATCTTCCTAAAGGTTTAAAAAAGTTTTAATTCTTATCTAACTACGAACGATTCATGAAACAACGTTCATGCGATGAACGTCGATCCCGCTTATGCCGATTCCGCTGCCATCTGAATTTTTTGAAATATCAGCGGCATGGGCGGGTTCCCAACATTTATAGCTTCAGCCCAAAAGTACTTTGGAAGATTTGACTCACACAACATCATGCGTGCCATTTCTGCCAATGTCCTATTTTTTCTTTCAACAATCCCATTTTGTTGAGGCGTTCTAGGTGCTGAGAATTGATGTGAAATACCATTTTTATTACAAAATTCTTCAAAGTGTTGATTTTCAAATTCAGTACCATGATCACTTCGAATTGCTACTAAGGTGAGCTTTTTTTTATTTATGATATTACTATATAGTTTCAAGAATTCTGAAAATGCTTCATTCTTATGTGCCAAAAATGAAACCCATGTATATCTTGAGAAATCATCTACAATTACTAGTCTATATTTCTTTCCTCCTAGACTTGCAGTTTTAGTGGGTCCAAATAAATCCATGTGTATGAGTTCAAAAGGCCTAGTTGTTGATACTATATTCTTTGATTTGAAAGATGATTTAGTTTGTTTTCCTAATGAGCATGGTCCACAGATTTTGTCTTTTTCAAAAATCAGTTTTGGCACATCTTTTATTAATTCCTTCTTGACTAGTTTTGATATTAATTCCATACTAGCATGTCCTAGTCTACGATGCCAAAGCCAACTTGTTTCATTTTTCTTTTCTTCATTAGTAATTAAGCATAATCCATTTTTCTTGCCTAAATCATGAAGATCTACCAAGTAAATATTTCTTTGTCTTTGTCCTACAAGTACAATGCTATTATCTTTAGGATTTGTGATTATGCATACTGATGCTTCAAATGTGACTTTAAACAAAATTGACTTATGCTCAGCAGGTTATGTTTCAAACCCTTAACTAATAAGACATTTTCTATAAAAATGGATGGAGTAATGAAAAATTTATCCTTTCCAATGATATGCCCTTTACCATTGTCTCCATAGGTTACTACTCCACCCTTCTTTGATTCCAAGGTGACAAATTGGTCTACGTCACCGGTCATGTGTCTTGAACAGCCGCTATCTAGATACCATCATTTTTCTACTTTATCAGCTGCAAGACACCCCTGCAATCAAGATCAAGAAAGAGCTTTAGGTACCCAAACTATGTTGGGTCCTTTAGGGTTAGTACTTGATGTTCCTTTTGGAACCCAAACTTTCTTGAATTTAATCTTATGATTATTACTTAATTTGTTTTGACTGGACTTTCTATAGTTACATTCATATGCTTTATGTCCTAAGTTATTGCAGCAATGATAAGTAATATTTTCATTTTTAGCTTTTACAAAAATGTTCTTTAAGAATTTTTGTTTCCTATTTGTTTTATATCCTAATCCAGCCTTATCATATACAGCTTTTTGACTATCAAGAATCATATTTAATTTGGTAGAACTAAGTGTAAACTTATCTACTAAGAATTTATATTTTTCAGCATCTTCTTTTAACTTGATATTTTCAGCAATTAGATTCTTGGTTTCATTTGTAAGTTTCCTACTTAATGTTTCATAGTTATGAGATAGTTTTAACTTATCTTTGATAAGAGATTGATTTTCTTCTTTTAGAACTTTATTTTTATTGATAAGTTTCTTATGTTCTTCCATGAGTTCTAAGAATGCATCATTTAATTCATCAACAGTAAAATCACATTCAAGTTCAGAATCTACCTCATCGTCATTGGCCATATGACACATTTGGGCCGTCTCTTGATGATCTTCCTCTTCCGAACTTGACTCCTCACTTTCACTCCATTCAGCCATGAAGTTATTCTTTTTCAGTTTTCTTGCCATCCATTTCAACTTGGCAATCTATCTTATAATGCCCGGGTTTGTTACACTCATAGCAAATAGGAGTTTCTTTTTTCTTTTCTTTGTCCTTACCCTTTTCTTTGCTTGGGCTACCTTTGAGGAAGGGTTTCTTTTTATAAAATCTGTTCTTACCTCTCATAAATTTTCTAAATTTTCTTCCAAGCATAGCCATCCCTTCTTCATCAAATTCATCATCATCATCTGAATCTTCCGATTCAGTTTGTAGTTTAGGGGTGGTAGTCTTTAGGGCAATGGGCTTTCTTCTCTTGACCTCATCTTCCGAATTTTGCCTCATTGTCAACTCATGGGTCATGAGTGATCCTAGAAGTTCCTCTAATTGCAGTGTGTTGAGGTCCTTAGCTTTCTGAATTGTGGTTACCTTGGCCTCCTAAATTCTTGGTAGAGACCTGAGAATTTTTCGCACCAATTCAGAGTTAGTGTAAGACTTTCCTAAACTCTTAAGCTCATTTATAATTTTAGTAAAACGAGTAAACATATCAGTTATGGACTCAGTAGATTCCATTTTAAATAATTCATTCTTGTGAACTAATATATTTATTTTTGACTCCTTAACTTGATTGGTCCCTTCATGAGTGACCTCAAGTTTGTCCCAAATTTCTTTAGCAGAGATGCAAGTAGATCTTCTATTAAATTCACTTAAATCTAATGAGCAATAAAGTACATTTATAGCTTTTGCATTTAACTATGCCAATCTTCTATCACTTTCATTCCAATCCATTTCTGGTTTGGGTATGATAGTGCCCTCTATATTAAGTGTGGGTGTGTGAGGCCCTCTAGTAATGATGTACCATAATTCATAGTCTAAAGCTTGAATGAATATCCTCATCCTAACTTTCCAATATGTGTAGTTTGTGCCATTAAATAGAGGTGGTCTATTTGTGGATTGCCCCTCACTCATAGAACATCCCACTTGGGTTGTCATGATCTTTAACTCTTGATTGTGAGATCAATGAGTACTATTGGAGCACCTTGCTCTGATACCACTTGTTGCCCAAGGTGACAAGCCAAGAGGAGGGGGGGTGAATTGGTTTCTTTTAATTTTAACTATCTTATTTGTGTTAAATGATGAGTTAGTGAACTTAAACAAGAAGTATAGTGGTTCGGTGCTCTCCTTAGCACCTACGTCCACTCCCCAAGCGACCCCTTGAAAATTCACTATAATCCCGCAGATTACAGTTGGATTATTTTCCGGGCTCACAATCCAAAAATCTTTACACTTTGGTTTTCCGGGTTCACCAAAAACCTATGTTGGTTTTACGGGCTCACTAACGAACCTATGTTGGTTTTACGGGCTCACCAACGAACCTTTACAATTGGTTTTCCGGGTTCACCAATCAACCTATTCCGTTGGTTTTGCGGGCTAACCAACCAACCTTTACAAGTAGTTTAATAAACAAAGGAAGAGGATTTAAACTCCTAGATGAGCAAATATAACAATATAATCTACAAAGAAGAGTTTAGAGAATAGTTATCGCTTGATATGACTTCTCTCTTCTTTGTCAAGGATGCTTCACTTTTCACGGATGGATGGAGCTCTTAATGACTCTTTGAATCTGCTCAACCACTTTCTTTTGACTCTTGAATGAAGCACTTGGATGAAGAAGATTAGGGCACTTTGTCTTTCTTGTGTACTCTTTGATATTCTTGCAAAAAGATGTTCTCTCTGATGAATAGTGCCACTTTAAATAGTTTTCTTCATCCATTGGACAAGCCCCAATGGTTAGAATTCAAAAACTAGCCGTTACTCACTGTTGGAAGGACAAAAAGTACTTCTGCAGAACTAGCCGTTATGCTTCTGCCCGTGTTTGGGTCGGCTCAACCTGTCCTTGGGTCGGCCCAACTTTCACTTGGGTCGACTCAAACTTTCCTTGGGTCGACCCTCTCAGAACTACAGAAATTTGCAATTCAGCCTTCCTTCACTTGAGTCGACCCAACATTTCTTTGGGTCGACTCAGGGTTCAGTTGGGTCGACTCAACTTCTTCTTGGGTCGACCCTCTCAGGGTTTCCAGAGAACCTTTTCTGTCATCTGTTCTGTCTTGCCTTTGGGTCGACCCACTCAGGGTTTGGGTCGACTCAAGCTTGGGTCGACTCAACTTTATCTTGGGTCGACCCTCTCAGTATTTCCAGAGAACTATTTTCGGAGTTGTTGAGAAGCTTGATGTTTGGGTCGACTCATGCTTTCCTTGGGTCGACTCAACTCACTGTTCATCTGTGCCATTTTTGCAGAAGTGTGCCAAATGCTTTCATGATGTGCCGGGGTCGACTCAATCATCCTTTGGGTCGACTCAATCCACACTTTGCTACAACTCAAGGTTAGATTCATCCAAGTAAATAATGAAATGCATCTTTAACTTATTATACAGATATACTGAGAGTAACAGACTTATAAATGAAGTATCGAATTAACTTATAACATACTCTCGATTATTGCTTGTTAATCATCAAAATAACACTATCATCCTCAGATCTGTTGAGAGAGCTCCGAGGTCCACTCAGTGCTCCCTCCTCTGAAGTTGTTCCCTCTTTTGCAGTCGTGTCCAAGATGGTTGCTGACCTGAAGGAGGAAATCTACAACATCAGAAGCCTAGTCCAAGCTCAATATTGGAATATGAGTGACGTAAAGGATGACACCAGGAAGATGCGAGATAGCATCAGAAATGAGCTTGGTAGCCAAAGTCAGGGTGCAGAAAGGCTAGCACATGCCTTGATCTCCAAACTTGACACCCTCCAAGAAAGTCTGACCCAGTTCACCTCGATACAGTCTAGGGCCACCTCGGAGATCCTCGAACAACTAGGGAACGTCAATGAGGGGTTAAGCATGGTCATCAAACACACTAGACTGAGTTCGGGAGCCACATCCTCCACTACAAAGAAAAATTAGTGTATTTTTATCTGTTTTTATGATGTACAGTCCCTTGAGGACTTTTTTGATATGTAATTACACTTGTAATCAAATTTGAATTTAATACAATGAGTAGAAATTTCCTTTCTAAATTGTGCATTCTTGAGTTCTAATACTTTTCTATGTATTGTGCCTTTTTGCTATGATGACAAAAAGGGAGAGAAAATATGATGAATTTAAATGTAAAGGGAATCACTAAAAAGAAAAACCTTAAAGCAAAAAGTAATTTATTCTTAGTGGATTCGATACCTCGAGGCTCATTATCTCTCTGTTGGAGCTCCTCAAGGCGTAATCTCCAGAATCTATTCAAGCGATATTTGGAGATTAGTTGAATCATACTCAAGAACAAATTGTCAGATCTTTCCTCTGAAAGTAAGAATTTAAGATCAAAAGCTTCAAGACATTAAAAGAAAATTCAGAGAACCCAAACATAATTGAATGCATATGTTGAGGGGGAGAATCTGAAATCTTAAGAAAGCAAATTTATTAAACATATATAAGCCAAACAATTGATTGCATGATATGAAGGCTTATATAATTTCAAATGAAAGGGGGAGCTTTAATTTCAGTATTTACTATTGATAAGTGCTGAATAATTTATAATTTAGTTATCTTTTCATAGCACTTATCAATGTTCTTAAACTGATAAATACATACTTTACCATGAAATTGAATAAACATTGAAATAAATTTAAAATATGGTAAGAGGTAAATAATTCTTTTCTCAAAATAGACTCTGAACTTGTCTCTCTCCTGGTTGTAATTTTTCATGAAAACATATAAGGAGGAGATTGTGTTGACCCAGTTTAGTAACCTAATGGAGTTGTAATCAAGCTAAGGCTATGATTAAATAGGTTTTGGTCCTGATTAAATAATTATTCTTGTATGAGGAAAAATGTTTGATTAACCCTTCTTTTTTTTTTATTAAGTCACGATCTTGTTTTTAGTCTTGTTTATTTTATCTGGTCGAGTTCGGTCTGAAGCAGTTTAGCAAGAATTAAATAACATTGGGCTCGAAAATAAGTTTAAGCAAGTCAACGATCATGACCCACCTCAAATCCAAAGCCAATTCCCAACTAATTCCATTCCTTTCACGCGACCATTGTCCGTAGGATCACTCCTAATCTATCAAGGTCTGGCCAGAAATTTATCGAACTCAGACTCATAAATCACATAGGATCACTCCTAATCTATCAAGGTCGATAGATCCCATCTAGATGCAACCGTATTCCAAAATGAACCTACTGTAGCCAATCCGTACTACAAGGATCTGAATGGCTAGGGCCCAAGTTCACATGCTCGTCAAACTACAACAATCTCATAGTAAATAGCTGAGGCATCGCAGGTCAAAGGACCAGTCATACAACTGCAGCATAAGTAGTCACTGACGAGTGGATAGACATCCATGTGACTACTATATTTGGTCATGCTCAGTACTTTGTTCTCTAGCAAGTACTTGCATAATCACTCCAGTGTCTCTACACCGTGGACTCGAGACTCGTCCATCTGACCAAGTGATATGTGCACTAATCTCAGCGGATCGATCACTATCCTTCATGATGGATCCATCGATCAGGAGCATTTAGAAATTAATCCCTAATGACACATGCCTCAAATTCTCAAATCCTTGAGAATATGTGTCATCATCTATTAATTTCTTGGTCAATTCCTGGACACATACAAACAAGAATGAAAAATAAATTGCCCAATCTTATTTATTAATAAGAGTCAAATTACAAATTTATGCCCCAGATTGTAAATATGCGTCAGCCACGTTGGCTTCTAGGGCATACTTCTAACACGAGGTTCTTCATGTATTGGCTCAATGTGAATAGGTTCACTAGGCTCAATTGCTCGTTGCTCTTGAGAGACATTCTCTTCGAGCTCAATTTTTCTCCCACTGCCTCTATCAAGGATAAACTGTTTTTCCAAGAAGATGGCATGTCGGCTCACAAACACTTTGTGGTCTTCTAGGATGTAAAAATTATATCCTAATGGCTCTTTAGGATATCCAATTAAACGAGCACCAATTGTCCTAACCTCTAACTTGTCTGCCTGTTGTCGCTTGACTTGGGCCGGACATCCTCAAATCTTAAGATAATCAAGACTTGATTTCTTACTATGCCATATCTAATACGGTGTGGTAGGAACGGACTTAGAGGAAACTCTATTCAATATGTAGATAGCTGTAAGTAGAGCATCTTCCCACAAGAATAAGGGTAAGTCAGTGAAGCTCATCATGGACCTGACCATATCCAATAGGATCCGATTCTTCCTTTCTGACACTCCGTTGAGTTGAGGTGTTCCAGGAGGTGTCCATTGTGAAACTATACCATTTTGTTTGAGATAATCGCGAAACTCTCCACTAAGGTATTCTCCTCCTCGATCTGATCGAAGAACCTTAATGAATTTTTCTGTCTATTTTTCTACTTCAAATCTGAATTCTTTGAACTTTTCAAATGCTTCAGATTTATGTCTCATAAGATAGACATAACCATACCGTGAGAAATCATCGGTAAAAGTAATAAAGTAGAAAAATTGATCCCTAGCCTGCACATCGAATGGGTACACACATCAGTGTATACTAGGGCAAGTATTTCAGCGAACCTCTCCCCGTGTCCTACAAAGGGTAATTTGGCCATTTTTTCTTGAAGGCAGAATTCACAAATCGGATATGACTCAGAAGTCAATGAACTCAAAAGCCCATGTTTCTTCAATTTGTTAATTCTGTCTTCTTCTATATGACCAAGTCTGAGGTGCCACAAATACTTTTGATTTATCTCATCTCTAGATCTTTTAGATTCTTATGGTACTCACTGTATGCTCAGATACGTTTACAGATACATCCATATGTAAGTGATAGAGACCGTCAATCATAAAACCACATCCAAACAGATTATTTCGCAAATAAATAAAAATGTAGTCTTTATTGAAATTGAATTCATGATGTTCCTATGCTAGACATAATATAGAAATCAGATTTCTGCTAGCACTAGGTACAAAATAACAATCTCTAAGTATCAAACTAAATTCTGACGGTAAATGCAAAGGGAATGTGCCCACAGCAACAGCAGCAACTCTTGCTCCATTGCCATTCCGTAAGGTTACCGTACCTTCTGTAAGCCTTCTACTTTTCTTTAGACCATGCATGGTAGTGCACAAGTGAACACTAGAGGCAGAGTCTATAACCCAACTGGAAATAGAAGAAACTGTTAGATTAGTTTCAATAATGAGCATATTAGACATACCTTCAGAAGGCGTGTCATCCTTCTTGCTCTTTATGTTTTCCATGTAGATAGGATAGTTCCTCTTCCAATGGCCGTTTTCATTGCAATGGAAACATTTTCCTTTGGGTTCGGCCTTCTCCTTAGGAACTTCCTTCTTCAGCTTTTTCTCGGTCTTCTGCTTCTGGGCAGGCTTCTTCTTCTTCTTCCCAGTAGACTCTCTCTTAGAAGTAGAAGCTAGCTCAGCAGCGAGAACTGTGCCTCTGGAACTTTTCAAGGCTCCCTCAGTTGTCACCAACATATTTCACAATTCAAGCTTAGTGCATTCAATTTTATTCATATGGTAGTTTATAATAAATTGCCCATATGAAGATGGCAACGATTGTAAGATCAAATCCATTTGCAAATCCTTGTGCATGGTCATGCCAAGTTTCTCAAGCTCCTCAAGATCCTTGATCATGGTCAAACCATGTTCATGGATGGGTTGCCCATCATGCATCTTGGCTTTGAAGAGCCGCTTGGACACTTCAAACCCCGCTGTGCGACTCTGTTCACCATACAACTCTTGTAGGTGATCAAGTATGTCCTTAGCAGTCTTCATGCTCTCATGCTGGCATTGCAATTCGTTGGACATGGATGTCAAAATGTAGCCCCTAACCTTATTGTCGTCATCCAACTATTTTGCATGCATCTCACGCTGCTCATTGGTTGCTCGGGTTGGTAACACCGGGAGTTCATGGTCAAGAACATAAGCTATCTTTTCGCAACTCAAGATAATTTTCAAGTTGCGGAGCCAATCTTTATAGTTTGGTCCGGTCAACCTATTGTTATCTAGAATTTGAATTATCGGGTTGGAAGCCAATGACATCTGCAGAGAGTAAAGATTCTAATTAGAAATTTGTATTTGACATTAATTTATTTTAGGAACTTTTAAAACAAAATTGGATCAAATCCTCCCACTATTTTTCGGATCTCTCACACTCCTCTGATAAAGATACGGATACCTGTGACTTAGGGTTTTGAGTGGGGTGCTGCGGTCCCACCAATCTATATATCACCTCACCTAACAGTTATTGGAGACACATAAACGATGAGTGTACAACTCTTGTACAATGCTTTGTAAGCATATTGAGCTAACCTAGTTTTCCAAGTCATAAGGACCTCACCTAACAGTTATTGGACCCATTTCTTAGTTAAATCAGACCTACTGTATATCCCGCGAAAATAAAGCTGTGATTGGATCCTCACCTAACAGTTATTAGAGCCCAACCCCACCTTTACCCCACAACATCTCATGTTAATAAAGAGGTCCAATCTCCCGATGCAACTAGCCCACTGTATCCAGCCGAGACTAATCAATGTCGGAAAGATCTTAGCAACTCTACTATGGTGGAAGACCAATCGATTTAATATTGGGTAATCATATCTTAGTGATTCCAACTTTGAGCTTTTCATAGGAGGTAATCGATCAATTCGCCAGGTAAGCAGATGTGAGGCTTTCCTTACTCAGAGAGTAAGATCCTAATTAAGTAACCACCTTTGAGCTTTTTTTGACACCAATTAGATCAATTAATCAAATATGGCTAGCTCAATGTATCGTTCACTTTCGATTGATTTAGGAAGGTTTTAGGTCTCTTAGAATTTACATCTAATGTGACAATCTACCCCATACCATATGTCATTCGATTTACATTTTATGTAAATGTCATATTGGTTCAAGTTTACATCCTATGTAATTATGAAACCATTTCATATATTATGTGATTACATCTTATGTAAATGACATAATTGTTTCAGTTTACATCTTATGTAAATGTCCTATTGTTTAAGAATTTTATTTACATCTCATGCAAATAAATTTTGTTTATCTAATACATACATCTCATGCATACATTGTATTAAACATAACCTTAAACAAATATGAACATTATGATTACCACATGCATCTCATGTATACTTTTTCATATCTATAACTTTAAACCTATTATGCTATTCTTTGGATTTCAGATCATGCATTACTTGATTTAAAACATTATAATCTAATTGCAATTCTAAAATAATTTACAAGATCATAGCAAATAAAAATCTGCATGCTGAAAATTTCAGCAACCTGAAATTTCAGCACACAGAAAATTCAGCAAGTATAATTCCTTTAAAAGTCAGATTAAAAATGTGGTAATGAATCCTTAAGTCCTAATCATGCTTCCTAGAACCTTGACTATGATACCACTGCTGAGATATACCCCGTTCGATGCGACATTCGTAACGAAATTCGAACGGAACTTTATTCATCGAATGAATGCGCCTCGAATCATAAAGTTCAAAAATTTTCTAGATCCAAATCTAGAAGATCCTTGAACTCAAGAGTGAGGGAGATTAGGATCTGAGGAGGGTTGATTAAGATTCATAAAACTAAAACAAAATCAGAAGTTATTAATTAGAAGATCTCATCTTCAAAAATTCTGCAGGTGTAGAACACCGCAGCCTGATGATCTTTTTAGATTCCTGGTTAAGCCGCACACGTATCCGGCCTCTACAGGTATCCACACGAGGATTTAATCATCTAACATAAGGTCTTACCGGAGTGCTAGCTCTTTGCAAAAACCTCTTATGACTATCATAATATGGAAAGATAAAAATCTGCAGCATACCTTGTTAGGATCTCATGCATGCCGCAGAAAAATTTCAAAAATTTTCAGATCTGCAGCGGAAGGGCATACGCAGATTCCGTTCATCGCATGAACGTATTTTAAAACCATTTGTAGTTAGATTAGGATTAAATTTTTTTTAAACTATTTAAAAATCAATAAGAAGATCAGATCTTCACTTTGTGCAGGTAGATGATCTCCGCAAATCTGATTTACGTGGATTTGTTGAAGGTTCGATGGAAGCCGCACACGCGTCCAGCCTCTATAAGTATCCACACGAGGCAAAGCACCGATCGAAGCTTTTAGATCTCCCCGGGGTACTAGCTCCCTTGCAGAGCTGGCTATTGATGGCTGATATCCTCCCTATCAATCAACTCTTGAATGCCTAAGGGAGGAGAAGAAGAAGGATGGTTCAATGGAAGGAGAATAAAAACCCGCAGCCTTTTCTTTTTCCTTCGCATTGGAACCAAGGAAGGGGATGAAGTAGACCACGCCAAGAGCTTCTTTTCCCTTGCTTCCTTGTGGCTGAAAGGAGGAATGGAAGGAGGTTCCTTGCTGCCAAAAATCTCAAGAAAAAACATGAAAAATTCGGAGCCCCTTTGAAGCCCTCTTTTATGGTATGTGGATAGAGATGAGCTCCTAAATTTTAGAAGCTCATCTTTATCCCTTTGTGAATTCAAAATAGGAGGGGCATGGCCCCTTCTTTTTCCTTCAAGCCACCAACCAAGGGAGGGGCATAGGCTCCTCCCTCTTCTCCCATTTGGTTAGCCCCTACTTAATCTAATTAAGTGGGGAGGGTTGGGTCCAAGTGCTAGGATTCAATCCTATTCAAAATAGGATTTGCACCCATTTCAATTTCCTCCAAATCCTGATCTAATTAGGATTTAATTGAACCATGACTCAATTGAACTATTCAATCCTAATCCAATTAGAAGTCTTTTAATTAATTAGATTAAAATTAAAATTAATTAAGACTTAAGAAAATTCTAATCTAATTTGGACTTATTAAATTTCAGCCCTAAGGCAATTAGGACTTTAGAAATCCTACTCCAAATAGGACTCAAATTTAATTTGAAATACTAATCCAATTAGGACTCCAAGGATCCTACTCTAAGTAGGACTCATGATCAAGTCTAATTAATTAAATCCAATTAATTAAATTAAATTGCAATCCAATTACAATTATTTATTCTTCAACTCACTAACTCTTAGCGGGTTCACCAATTATCAATCAAATTGATTATTTGTGATTTCTAATCACAATTCAACCATCGGATCGATCAATACCTCTAATGTGTGTGACCTCATAGGTTCTATTCTGACTGGTAGTGAGATATATTGTGATCTCTATCACAATATCATTGAAAACTTCTTTCAATGGGTTGAAACAATTCCAACTCAACTCACCAGGGATCATCAACCATCAAGATGGTCCCTATGAGTCACACCAACCACCAGTGACACCTAGCAGCATGTAGTGGCAACCCAGTAGAATGGAATGATGAACCTCTAGGTGCAGTTATCGTATGATATAGTCCTTCTATCGTAGATCCCTACAGAACGGAGGTCATGGATAACTCGTCAAATCCCGTCGTCTGTCATATGTCTAGATTTATTCGACTTGAGTTCAAGAGTGGAAAACTCTTTCTCCACTGTATATACTGCCCTGGCCAAGGTCTTAGAACTCAGTCTTATAAATCACATAGGATCACTCCTCATCTATCAAGGTCGATAGATTCCATGTAGGTGCATACCCTACTCCTACAGTGAACCTATGGCAGCCAATCTATACTACAAGGATTCAAATGACTAGAGACCATGTATATGTGTAGTCAAACTACAATAACCTCACTGTGAGTAGCCGAATCACTGCAGGTCAAAGGACCAGTCACACTACTGCAACATCAAGCAAGTCACGGACGAGTGGATAGACATCCAAGTGATTTCTTATCTTGGTCACGCTCAGTACCCTTGTTCTCTAACAAGCACCTGCACTATCACTTCAGTGTCTCTACACTATGAACTCGAGTCTCGTCCATCCATAAGAAAAGCGATCTGTGCACTGATCTTATCAGATCGATCACCGTCCTCGTGATGATCCATTGATCAGGAGCATTTAGAAATTAATCACCAATGATACAGGGCTCAAATTCTCAACTCTTGAGAATATGTATTATCATCTTATTAATTTCTTGGACGATTCATAGGCACATAAACAATGTGAATGAAAAAGATGCCCATTTATTATTCAATATTAATAAAGTCAAGTACAAAACAATATCTCAGAATTAATAATGTATCAGCCAGATTGGCTTCTAGGGCATTTATCTAACAATCTCCCACTTGCACTAAAGCCAATCAGTCATATATCTAAGTCCCATCTTCTTAAGATGGGCTTCGGTTTTCTGCTGACTTAGCTTCTTAGTGAGCAGGTTCGCTACATTGTCCGCAGAGTCTACTCTCTGCACCTTGACATATTTCTTCTCGAGGTAGTCGCGTATGAGGTGAAAGCGCCGTTCTATGTGCTTGGACTTTTGATGAGACCTTGGCTCCTTAGCAAGAGCTATGACGCCATTATTATCGCAGTAGAGTGTGATGGCATCTGATGGCATTATATCTAGCTCTGCAATAAATTTTTTGAACAAGAAGGCTTCCTTTGCAGCTTCAGAGGCGTCGATATACTCAGCTTCCATGATAGAATCAGCAATGATCGGTTGTTTGAAACTCTTCTAATTTACCGTACCACCATTGCACAAGAATACATATCCAGACGTAGACTTTCTATCATCAATATCAGTCATAAAGTCTGAATCTGTGTATTCTTCTACCTTTAACTCTGATGCTCTTTCAAAAATCAAGAATAAATTTTTAGTTCTTCTCAAGTACTTAAGAATGTTCTTCACAGCTGTCCAGTGCTCTTCGCCTGGATTCGACTGATATCTGCTAGTGACACTCACAGCAAAGGTTATATTAGGTCGTGTACACAGCATAGCATACATGAGGCTCCCTACTGCAGAAGCATAAGGGATCCTGCTCATGCGTTGAATCTCTTCAGATGTGTTGGGGCACATCTTCTTGGAGAGATGAATCCCATGCCTAAGGGGTAATAGACCTCTTTTGGAGTTTTCCATGCTGAACCTTTTCAACACCTCCTCTATGTACATTTTCTGTGATAGGCCAAGCATTTTTTTAGATCTATCTCTATAGACCTTAATTGATAAGTGCTTAACAATATATAATTTAGTTATCTTTTCATAGCACTTATTGATGTTCTTAAACTGATAAATACATATTTTATCATAAAATTGAATGAACATTGAAATAAATTTAAAATATGGTAAGAGGTAAATAATTCTTTTCTTAAAACAGACTCTAAACTTGTCTCTCTTCTGGTTGTAATCTTTCATAAAAACATATAAGGAGGAGATTGTGTTGACCCGGTTTAGTAACCTGATGGAGTTGTAATCAAGCTAAGGCTATGATTAAATAGATTTTGGTCCTGATTAGATTATTATTCTTGTATGGGAAAAAAGATTTGATTAACCCTTTTTATTAAGTCACGGTCCTGCTTTTAGTCTTATCAAGACCGGTCTGAAGCAGTTTAGCAAGAATTAAATGACATTGAGCTCGAGAATAAGTTCAAGCAAATCAACGATCATGACCCACCTCAAACCCAAAGTCAATTCCCAACCAATTCCTTACCTGCCTTCATATAAAATTTATAATTTTAAAACAAATATATATATAAATAATATCCACAGTAATTTCGAGAAGAATTACTGGATTCACTGTTCATATAAACAGTGTCCCGTGAAAACACTGTTCATATGAACAGTGTTACAAAAAAAAAGAGAAGAGAAATATACTAAAAAAACTCCACTGTTCATCTTCTTCCTCCACTCCCCGCAGTGTATCACGGTCGAGACTCTCAAGTTGGCATCGCCTGAGAGATCTTCCACGAAATCTTCCACGCGGCGTAGCCACCTCCCGTTCCTCCGCCTCTTCATCCGCCTGCATCCTCGCTTCTGCACTGCCGTTCCGAGCGTTCGAGACAAGCTCTGCATCCTCCCAGTGTATCACGCCATGAATCCGGCCACCTTCTTCTTCTGCTCCTTCCAGCATCGTGTCCTAGCCGCTCTCGGAGTCAGCCATTCTTCCGCCCGTGACGCCTCCGACCCAGCAATCACCCAGCATCCAAGCATCTGCGTCGTCTCTCCTTCCGGATTGATCCCTAGCACAAAGCCGTGATCGGCTCCCCATAGCTGATAACCCAGCTCGGCATCCATCTCCAGCTCCGTCCCCGTCTTCTCCGAGATCCAGACATTCCGCATCAGCCTCCCATCGATCCCGCGGCCATCTCGTCTTCTTCCATCCACCACCCGTCGATCCAGCGGCCAGCCCCATTTCCGGCCATCTACAGTCAATCCGGCGCTCCACGGGCAACGTATTCCTCCCAAGATCCAGCCATTTCCACGGATTGACGCCCTTCCTCCTCTATAAAAGGAGGAGGGTGGCCATCGGCTGAAGGGGGGCGGTTGAGGAAAAACAGGGGAGACCCCCTGTTTCGGTGAAAAGAAGAAGAAAGCCGAGAGGGAACCTGAGAAAAAGAAATAAAAAAAAGAGAGAAAGGAGGGGGGGAGAGAGAGTATTTTGGATATTTTGGGAAGAATGGGAGCGGAAGACTTTCACTTGAAGATGGGAGGTCGTCCGGAAGCCATAAGCGGCTAAACGTCCAATCTAGGGCTGGATGAAGCCCTAGCAATGTATCAGGGCAATTGTAGTTCTTATTTTTTTTATTATTTTGGAGCTTGTTTAAATTCTTATTTTCAATGAAATATTCCTTTATGATATTTAAACTTTGAGCATGCTAGTTACTAATCATGTTTGCTAAAGTAGTCTAAGATGATCCATGCCTAGAAAGATGAAGTGTGCTGCATCCTAGATTAGTATACTTAGGTAGACACTTCATGCTACACCAAAGATGGATCTTCCTAACACTCTTTATGATTTTATTTTTAAAGGCTTGTAGCCAAATTGCATGCCTCTCCAAAAGACAAAAATTAAGAACACAATCCTTGATGCAATGCTATGTAGTGGATTCCAAACCCTAGATCCATTTACTCTGATAAATTCCAATTCGCACTCATAGTTTAATTTAGTTAATTCGAGTTAGCAAATTCTTCTTCTTAATTTATATTTAAAAGAAAAATAACTTATTCTAAAATCCCTGTGGACCGACACCTATAATCACTATCCTACAGGATACGTGCTATTGCATGGTTTATTTTCAAAATTGAAAGAACCGATCAATTTTTGGCACCGTTGCCGGGGATTGCTAGCATAATTATTTTTCCTATCATTAAAAAAAAATTAATTAAAAAAAAACTTTCAAAAAATATATATATCTAAAATAAAATAAGAATTATTTTCTATTATTGTTACTGTTCTTATCTTCTCTTTCTTTCTAACTTTTAATTTTTCTTTTTATATTATTTTATCAGAAATCGAGAAAAAAATCTGGGATGATCAGAAAGAGAACTGCTGGAAAAGAAATGCTGCAGAGGTTTGCCTAAAAAAATAAATTTAATTGCTGGAAAAATTTTCTTTGGTAACCTTTAAACTTTTCTTGTTTAAATTGATTATTAGCTTAAAATTTTGTGGTGATTGTTTAATTTTAATTTCAGCAAAATTATGAATGCATGCCTGATAAACTTACACCAATTGATCTACACTTAGTAAGGAAAATCACCCCAACAAGATAAGAGTCGAATTTCATCACCGGACTCTTGCCCAACTTAGGTGAACTCAATCTCACATAGTGTCACATTAATTAAAATCAATTAGACGTTGGCTCCTAGGGACATTCGAGCTCAATAGGACGAAGATCACCGAAAGTTGCACCAATTTCGCTCTATGGCTCAGTTAATGTCTAGGCAAGCTTTGTCCCTATAAGGGAGACAGTTCATCTGTTTGAGGCAAGTGGGTTTTAAGTGGGACCTTTGCGAACGCATCGTGACCCCTCCACTTACTTGGGAGCTTACCTGGTCAACTCGGTTCATTAGACCGGATTGGAGGCTTAGGTGCCCTCTTCAAACCAGTTAGGAGCTGTCTAGTGATTTTAGGACAAATACAAGGATTGATGTGTTTTTCTTTTATTGCATGCTTGATTGATCAAGTATTAGTGTATGCAAGGGAGTCATTCTAGAGTACGTAACCTATTACCTTTTGACCTTGAAATAGAATGGACCCTTAGAAATATTCGAGCTGAGATCAGAACAATAGATCATCCCCACCTCTTGAGATGGCTGAAGGACAACCCAAACTCCTGAGGGAGTACTTTACTCCCACCATTTACACTTCCCCATCTTGCATTCGATTACCTCAAGTAGCAACTGTATAATATGAAATAAAGTCTAGTGTGATCCAAATGCTCCCATCTTTTTATGGGCTCACCAACGAAGACTCATATAAACACTTAGATGAATTTCTTGAGATTTGCACTACTGTCAAGATTCAGAACTTCACTGATGATGCTCTGAAACTTAGATTATTCTCCTTCTCCCTTAAAGATAGAGCCAAACAATGGCTGAATTCTTTAGAAGCTAATTCGATTCGTTCTTGGGATCAAATGCAACAAGAATTTCTTAAAAAAATACTTTCCCATAGGAAGAACGAACCAGTTTAGACGTGCCATTACAAGCTTCTCCCAAACCGAGGGAGAAGAATTTTATAAAACTTGGGAGAGATTTCGGGACCTAATTCGTAAATGCCCACATCATCAAATACCTAAGTGGCAGCTAGTGCAATGTTTCTATGACGGATTGACTGAACGAAACCGTCAGATGATCGATGCTGCATGTGGGGGGACTTTCATGCTTCAAAATGAGGATGAAGCATGGCAATTATTTGAAAATCTTAATGAAAACTCCCTCCACCATGCTTCATGTTCTCGTCAGGCACCTCCGAATTCTCAAAGAAAAAGGACCATTTGTGAAATAAGTCATTCTATGGACCTGTCTAGCAAGGTAGATGCATTGTCCCATAAGATTGACCAACTGATGATAGGTGGGCATTACATTAACTCTTCCCAAGCACAAGTGTGTACTATCTGTTCTAGCCCATCCCACCCTATTCATGAGTGCCCTTCAGCGCCCCAATTCCTCGAACTCGTGCAAGAACACATCAATGCTGCTCAAACACAGCCTAGACCGGGTAATAACCCATTTTTCAATACATATAACCCAGGATGGCGGAATCATCTAAACTTTTCTTAGAAGCAGCAAGCTTTGAATACAGCCCAACCCTATTTCCAAAATTTTCAAAATTCTCAGAATTTTCAAACCCCACAAAATATTCATCCCTACCGTCCCTCGATTCAATTTCAATACACTCCTCCTCCACCCCAAAGAAACACAGCCTTTGAGGAGAAAGTGTTGAACGCCCTTCAAGGTTTGGAAACCATTACACAATTGGTGCACTCTCACATGCAATCCATCGCCAAGCTAGAATCCCAAATGGGGCAACTAGCTAATACACTGAACAAGCGAGAGGAAGGAAAGCTTCCAAGCCAACCATTAAGTAATCCTAGGGGACAATACATGGCTCAAGAAAATCAACTAAATGCAATTCATCATGAATAAGCCAATGCTTTGACTACCCTAAGGAGTGGACGTGTAGTAGACAATAAGATTGGGGAAGATAACAATAAGGAAGATGAAGAAGAGGGTAGACATGTGTCAAATAAAAATCTAAAACCATCTTCTTCTTCAGCTAGTCTACCTTCTGCCAAAACTCACATTCCAAAGGCTCCATTTTCTGAAGCTCTTAATTCACCCTCTCCCTTTGACAGAAAGGGAACTTCACTAGAGGAAATGATGGAGGTTTTCAAACAAGTGAAAATCAACCTTCCGCTTGTTGATGCTATTAAACAAGTTTCCTCCTATGCTAAATTTTTCAAAGATCTTTGTACCCAAAAGCAAAAATCTAGGACACATGTGCCTAGAAAGGTCTTCCTAACTGAGCAAGTGAGTTCTATTCTCCAACACAACACCCCTCCGAAATTCAAAGATCCTGGTGCTCCCACCATCTCCTGTGTCTTAGAAAATAATTTCATTGATCGAGCACTCTTAGATCTAGGGGCAAGTATCAACCTTTTACCTTATTCAGTTTAGGAGAAACTTGGGTTAGGTGAGTTAAAACCAACCTCGGTATCCCTTCAATTGGCTGATCGATCTGTAAAAACACCACGTGGGATAATTGAACATGTTCTTGTCAAAGTAGACAAATTCTATTTTCCAGTAGATTTTATTGTCCTTGATATGGAACATGAACCTAATCCTAAAAAACAAATCCCCGTGATCCTTGGGCGACTCTTTTTAGCAATAGCCAATGCGTGCATCAATTGTAGAACAGGGGTAATGAACATATCATTTGGGAACATGAAGGTAAAATTAAATGTGTTCAATGCGGACGACCAACCTGCGAGGAAAGTTGAGTGTTTTATGATAGACAAAATAGATGCACTCATAGAAGGAGATGCAAAAACTACCTCACTGTGTCTGGCTGAAGACAATAAACTTAGCGCTTGTTGGGAGGCAACCCAATTCTTTTATTTTTTTTAACATTGAGGACAATGTTAGGTTTAGATTTGGGGATATATTTTTAAATATTTTAATCATTTTTGTTTTGTTTGCATCTCTTGCATTCGTTTTCACTTCACAATGTCGGGTTTAGGTTTGGAGGTATTTATCTTGATTTTCATCCAAAAAAAAGTGTTCATTTTTTATAAAATAGTAATAAATAATAATTAAAAAAAATTTAAATAAAAAAAGGTTTTTGTTTTTAAAAAAACCTAATTTCTATACATTTATGCAACAATGATAAATACACAAGGTATATAAAATCTAAAAAGCCCAATGACTAGCCGAAAGTAATACAAATTTAAGTTCTTTTTATTAAGTCTCTCTTAGGGAGTTGCAAGCTAATTAATACTTTGGAATTTCACTACACACTGGCCGACCCTTCTAAGGTTTAGGCTTGACAATATGTTGATAGTATAGTAGCAACCTTGGACCCTGATGAATCATACTTATCTAATTCAAAAAAATAAAATCATCAATAAAAATGGATTTAGTCAGGAACATCGAAAAGGGCTACCTATTGTCAAAGGTCAAGTGGGCTTGTGATGAGGACTCCGAGCATAAGTCCGTAGGGGAGTCTTGATGCCCAACACCTTATGCCAACTGGTGTGAGAGTTGTCGACTGACTGCTCGTTACACGGAGAAATCACTACAAGAGTAAAAGTGCACAATTTATATATCTTTAAAAAAAAAACTCTGTATTGACCTTGAAAAAGATAATAGTGTGAAAGCCGTCGTCGTAAAAATTTGAGTAAACTAGAATATTACAGATAAAGTCCGGAAGGTACTAAAGTAAACATCCACAACTCTCGAAATCTTGCGAATAAGATGATTTTGAATCAGTGAGCAGGTCCTTTCGACCAATCCTTGGAAACTACTAGTATTAGCAATATTTTGGAGATCCGAACTCTTAGCTTGTGTATGGTCCAGATTTCATCGAGCACTCCAGTATAAATGAGTCTTATAACTTCCTAAATGGAAACTTAATGAGTTTAACTTAAATTGCATACTAACATAGAATTTGGGCTGACTTAGTAAATAAAACTGTGTGTGATGCAAAAATAAAATTGTTCTCCCAAGTGCAGGAGAATCGCACAAGTAGTAAATTCTCGGGAGTCCGAGATCGAATCCTCAGGGAACGAAATGTATATGAGATTATTTAATATAATTTTAGATTAATTAATTCAATAAATTTGTGGATTAAAATTATGTTTTGATTTTCAGAAATTAAAATCGGAGAACAATATAGCAATAAACAAAGTTTAATAAAATAAAGATGGTAGGGATCTGGAATCCCCCTTGACGATATTGCATCCAAGAAATAAACTCTATGGTTCTTGATTAAAAATGAATGGTAGGATAGATCTAATCATGGTATATGTTTCATGAACATATGAACTCAATTTCTAAGCATTCGTCGTGCTTTCTACGTCTACGACGAATCAAATACTAAAGCAATCCATATATCAATAATCATAATCCATTAAAGAGCTATCTACGAAATAACTATGCATGGATCAAAAACATATCAGTAAATATAATTCATTCAGGCAAAAGTTTAGAGTTTACCTCAAAAAGCAATACATCAAAGGTTCCTCCATCTCCCTCCCTAAGAAATTAGCCACTCATTTCAAACATTAGTCCCTCTTTTCTCATTTTTTTCTTTTTCCTTTTCGGAAACAGGGGCTCCCCTGTTCCCTTCTTTTTTTTTTCTTTGAATACGGCTGATGCTCCTCTGTTTCTTCCGAATGAGGGATGATACCCAAACCCCTCCCAGCCGAGAGGTATAGCAGCTAGCCTTCTCCCCCCTTTCTCGCACGCGGTGGAGACGAGCTGAGAACGCGGAGCCGACGCGGAAGGAGTGGACGTTGATCGATGGTGCTTGGACGCGCATGGACGGCTGGGGATGCTCTCGAACGGCTGGATGAACGCGTGGATCCGGAAGATGCGCTGGTGGGGAGAAAGATCCGGGAGCGCATGAGAGTTGAAGATGAAGCTTGGACTGCTGGCGCTTGGGATTCGGATGACTGGATCGAAGGATGGGGCGCAGACGAGTGCTGGATCACACGCGGACGGGATCTGAGGAGGCTGGAACGTGGAAGCTTGGGAGATTTGATCGCAGAAGGCTGAGATCTACATGAGATACGGATCCAGAAGCAGTGGATGCGGGAGAATCGCGGGAGAAAAGGATCTTTACTGGGATGGAGATGCTGGGAAGCGCGGGTGGATCATGATCATGGAGCTGGAATCTCGGGAGAGCTGGGCGGAAGAAAAGAATCTAGGCTCGGGGCTGAGACGTGCTGAGACATGGTGGATGGCTCGCGGAAGCTTGGAGAAGCTGGGATGAGGTGTGCGCTTGTGAGGAGCTCGGACGTGGACGGCTGGGCAGCGAGTTGCTCGTGGAAGAAGCATACTCACGGGATGACGGCTGGGATGCCTCCCGCGTGACACGTGGAATAGATGCTGGCTTGCAGATGCTTGGGCTTGTAGAAAAATAAAGCTGCGACGAAGTGGACCGCTGAACTTGACCTCCTTTTAGTGTGCAACCGGGGTCGACCCATGCGGTTGGCTGGTCACCTACAGTGATGCATCTTTTTGAACCCAATGTGTATTTTAGCTTTGATTTCTGATCACCTGCACCCTACAAAAACATAATATTAATACAGCATTTTTATCATTTTTTTGTTAGCAATAATACTAATTTAAGGGATGTATAGATCGCACTTTTGTGCTCTCATCAGTGTGCTTTGAAATTCTTATCATTTATATATCTTAAATTAGATTTTAATAATAAAAAAGAGAGTTTGGAAATTCTTTACTAGTATGCATTTGAAATTTGATTTTCACTTCATAGATCAATCGATCTAAAAAATAAAATAAATAAATAAAAATAAAAATAATAATAATAAATAAAAAAAATATAATAATAATAAATTTTTTTAACAATAATAATAAATGATTTATTTTAAGATTGAAGTTTGTGGGTATCTTCACTGGAAATCCTCACGAGACTATAACTCGTCCACTAGAGTAACCTAGGGGTTTAAAGCCTTGTTGCATATGGTAAATGCGATCGCGATGCCTGTGAAAGTGAGTTAGAGTTTTTCTTTTGTAATTTTATTTTGCTCTAGGACTAGCAAAACATAGGTTTGGGGTTGTGATAAGTGCTTAACAATTTATAATTTAGTTATCTTTTCATAGCACTTATCGATGTTCTTAAACTGATAAATACATATTTTACCATGAAATTGAATGAACATTGAAATAAATTTAAAATATGGTAAGAGGTAAATAATTTTTTTCTTAAAACAGACTCTGAACTTGTCTCTCTTCTGGTTGTGATCTTTCATGAAAACATATAAGGAGGATGTGGAGTGATTGATTATAACCCTATTTGATTTTGATGAGCTCAAAGCATTTGAGTATATCTTATACTAATGAATTCAATCTAGTGTTTCAGCCAAATATTTGTGAATTTATGTTTAAGTGTCTCTACCTTTGGTTCAATACATTTTGGCTAAGTATGAAAATTAATTTGAACCAAAATCTGAAGCTCGAGTCGACTCCGGAAGATTACGAGTCGACTCCAAGTATATTAGAAGCACTGGCACAAGCTCGAGTCGACTCCGGCACATTACGAGTCGACTCCGACTGAGAACAGACAGCAGGACAGAAAGATAAATCTCAGACCCTGTCACCGAGTCGACTCCTGAAGAATTAGAGTCGACTCCGATGCTTGCCGAGTCGACTCCAGCAAAGTACGAGTCGACTCCATGGAGTAACAGACTGAAAGACAGAGAAGTTGTTTTGGACTCTGAGAGCTGAGTCGACTCCAGAAGAACTCGAGTCGACTCCGACGGTTGGCAAGTCGACTCCTAAGGAAGCAAGAGTCGACTCTCAGAGGAATGCAAGACAAAGTCAGAGAGCCAACTTCGGTGTCTGAGAGCGGAGTCGACTCCAGCAAAGTCCGAGTCGACTCCGAGACAGTTCAAGTTCAAAGATAGAAGACCTGTTTTTCGGGCTCTGAAAGCCGAGTCGACTCCAAGAGAATCCGAGTCGACTCGAGGAAGTAAAACCGAAAGAATGATTTTTGGAATCCTGAAGAATGAGTCATCTCCAGAAGGGAAAGTCATCTCCTGGCATTGGCGAGTCGACTCCAGGTTTAGCCGAGTCGACTCCAGAACGGGACGGCACTTTATTTCAAATTTTGAACAGTGGGCGAGTCGACTCCAGTAAAGCATGAGTCGACTCCAGCAACAGCCGAGTCGACTCCAGATCGAGCGAGTCGACTCCGATCCCAACGAACACTTTGTCAGGAGTTGCAGAGTGTGCAGAACAGCCATAAATGTGTGTCTAACGGCTAGTTTTCATTGGAGATTGCTTAAATAGCCAGAGTGAACAGTAATAGAGTAAGAAAGAGAGACTCCATTAAAAGCAAAAGGGATTTTCACCTACCAAAGCCTCTTTAGAGTAAATACAAGAGAAAGGAGGAAGAAGTGCATTGAAGTCTATCCTCCCAACATCTTCCTCGCATTCAAGGCTCCTCATCTGACAGCAAATCTTCATCCCACTCACGAGGAGATTGCAGAGTTCGAGAAGCCTCTTTCCTTAAATCTAAAAATCTATTTGAAGGCTTCTAACTCTTCTTTAGTTATATTGTTTATATTTGCTTTTCAAGAAGCTATTCCTGTACTCTTTACAAACTCTTTTCTTGTTACTTGATTCAATCAGGGGATTGAATCAAGGGTGTAGAGGTTGGTTGGTGAGCCGAGGGTAAAACCAACGTGTAAGGGTTCGATTGTGATCCCGAGAAAACAATCGGGTGGTTCTAGTTGGTGAGGCTATGAAAACCGACCGAGTTCGTTGTGATCTCGTAAAACAACAAGTTGGGTTGTGAACTTGTAAAACAACCGACTGTAATCCGAGGGATTATAGTGAACTCCTAAGTAAAGCTTGGGGAGTGGACGTAGGAGCAAGGGTTAGCTCCGAACCACTATAAACTCTCTTGTGTTTGTGATTGCTTAATTGTCTCTCCCATTCTCTTCATCCACTGCATATAGTAAACTAATTAATCCACTTGCAATAAGGTTTAATTAGTTACTCATTAAGTTTTAATTTGCAATTATTACTTAAAACTCAATCACCCCCCCCCCCCTCTTGGGTTGTCTTCTTGGGCAACAAGTGGTATCAGAGCAGGAACTCTTCTATCATAAGAGTAAAAGATCAAAATAACAACCCCATTTGGATCTTCTCATATTGAGGGGCAGTCCACCCATAGACCTCCATTCTTCAATGGAACCGACTACTCATATTGGAAGGTTAGGATGAGGATATTTATTCAAGCACAAGACTATGAGATGTGGACTACCATACTTAATGGACCATACATCCCATCAATTTTTGTAGAGGGTGTTACTATATCCAAACTTGAAAAAGATTGGGATGACAATGATATTAGGAAGGCACAACTAAATGCCAAAGCAATGAATGTGCTTTATTGTGCTTTAGACCGAAATGAATTCAATAGAGTCTCTACTTGCAATTCTGCAAAAGAGATATAAGATAGACTTGAAGTGACCCACGAGGGCACGAATCAAGTAAAAGAATCTAAAATAAATATACTAGTACATAAGTATGAATTATTTAAGATGGATTCCAATGAAACTATCACTTGCATGTTTACTAGATTTACTGATATTGTCAATGGCCTAAAAAGCCTTGGCAAAAATTATACTAACAGTGACCTTGTCAGGAAAAATTCTTCGATGTCTGCCAAGGTCATGGGAGGCCAAGGTTACGACAATCCAAGAAGCCAAGGACTTGAACAAGCTTCTACTTGAGGAGCTTCTTGGATCCCTAATGACGCACGAGCTCATAATGAAACAACATAGCGAAGAAGAATCCTCTCATAAGAAAAAGGTAATAGCTCTCAAATCTACTTTTTCTAACAAGGATTTATCTTGCAGTAGCAGCAGTGAAGAAAAAGATCATGAGGGAGATGATGATGAGGCTCTTCTCGTGCGAAAGTTCAGAAAATTCATCAACTGAAAGAAGTCCTTTCATCAGAGGAGAGGTCCCTCGAGTTCCTATTACAAGGATAAAGGTAAGGAAAGGGAAAATGAGGGAATCGGATGCTATGAATGCAAGAAGCCGGGACATTTCAGAGCGGACTGTCCTTTGCTCAAGAAGGCCAGCAAATATAAGAAAAAGAAAGTCCTCGTCTCCACCTTATCAGATTCCGATTCATCATCATCATCATCGGATGAGGAACAAGAGGAAAAGGCCAACCTCTGCTTTATGGCGAATGAAAATGAGGTAACATATGAAACGCATTTAGATTTTACCTTTGATGAATTGTATGATGCGTTTAATAAATTAATGGATGAATATAAGACAATAAATCTTAAGAATAAAGAGCTAAAACTAACCAATCAATCTCACTTCTATAAATACGATAAATTAGTTAAGGATAAGGATTTTATCATTAAAAAAATTTAGAACTTAAAACAAGTAAGCAAATGTTAATTCAAAAAACTAATACCTTAATTAAAGATAACGAAGAACTAACCAAGAAAATTTCAGAACTTAAAAACGATAAACAAACTATAAGAGATAATCTCACAAAAGACTTAAACATACTAAAAACAGAAAAACAAAAGTTGGCATAAGAACTTGAAAAATACAAACCTTTTGTAGAAAAGTTTACATATAGTTCTGAAAAATTGGAAATGATACTTAATAATCAACGAGCTGTGTTCAATAGAGCTGGTTTAGGGTATAAACCTAAGAATAAGCAAAAGCTCCTTAGTAATTTTTTTGTGAAAGCAGGGAAAAGCAAAATTAAGAATATAACCTGTTTTTGCTGTGGAAAGATAGGACATAAAGCTAATGTGTGTGACCATAGAAAAGGAAAAGCTAAAAGAAAAATTAAAAAGGTTTGGGTTCCAAAAGGAACCAACATTACTAACCATGAAGGATCCAAGAAAACTTGGGTACCTAAAATTGTATGATTTCCTTGTGTAGGAGTGTCTTGCAGCCAAAGTCGACAAAAACTGTTGGTACTTGGATAGTGGCTGCTCAAGACACATGACGGGTGACAAGGAGCAATTCTTCATCCGAGAGCCTAAAAAGGGAGGTGCAGTGACATTTGGAGACAATAATCAAGGTCACATCATTGGTATAGGTAAAATACAAATCACCTCCTCAACCCTTGTTGATAATGTACGATTGGTAGATGGTCTTAAACATAACTTACTTAGCATAAGTCAATTATGTGATAAGGGTTTTGATGTTCTGTTTAAACCATCCCTATGCATCATAACCAACCCAATTGATAATAGCTTAGTATTCAAAAAAATAAGACGTGGAAATGTCTATGTAGTAGATCTTGAAGATCTTGCTAAAAACAGTCCTTGCTTAGTAGCTAGTGATACTAAGGTTGATGATGCAAACTGGTTATGGCACCGTAAATTAGGACATGCAAGTATGGATACAATATCTAAGTTAGTTAAAAGAGATTCTGTAATAGGTTTGCCAAAACTAAAATTTGAGAAAAACAAAATTTGTGAAGCATGTCAATATGGCAAACAATCAAGGAGCTCTTTTAAATCCATAAATTGTGTCTCTACCTGTAGACCTCTTGAACTACTACACATGGATCTATTTGGACCAACTAGAACCACAAGTCTTGGTGGAAACAAATATGGTCTTCTTATTGTAGATGATTTTTCTAGATATACTTGGGTCATGTTCTTAGCTCATAAGATGAAGCATTTTCTGTATTTAAGAAATTTCATAAGGAAGTAACTAATGCTAGAAATGCTTCAGTCATAGCTATTAGAAGTGATCATGGAACAGAATTTGAAAATCATCTATTTGATGAATTCTGTAGTAAAAAGGGGATAACTCATAATTTCTCTGCACCTAGGACACCACAACAAAATGGAGTTGTAGAAAGAAAGAATAGAACCCTAGAGGAAATGGCTAGAACCATGTTGTGTGAAAGTAACCTCCCTAAGTACTTTGGGGAGAAGCCATTAATACATCATGTCATATATTAAATAGAGTTTTATTGAGACCCATTATAAAGAAAACACCTTATGAACTTTGGAGAAGTAGAAAGCCTAAAGTAAACTATTTTCATGTTTTTGGATGTAGGTGTTTCATTCATAATAATGGCAAAGATAACTTAGGTAAATTTGATTCTAAATCTGATGAAGGTATCTTTTTGGAATATTCTACATCAAGTAAAGCATATAGAGTCTTTAACAAAAGAACCCTTGTTATTGAAGAGTCTATACATATTGTTTTTGATGATACTAATGACATCTCTTCTAGCAAGAAAGTAGCTTTTGATGATGATGCAGAAATTCTTGAAGAAAAAATTAATGAGATGACATTACAAGAAGATGAACCAAAGCAAATTGGAGAAGCATCAACAAGCCAAGAGGTAATTGTGGATCATGGGCTGACTAAGGCTTGGAGGTATGCTCATGGGCATCCTAAGGAATTAATTTTAGATGATCCATCTCAACCTGTTAGAACTAGAGCATCTCTTAGGAACTTAAATAATCATCTAGCATTTGTCTCACACCTTGAACCTAAAAACATAGAAGAAGCTGAAAATGATGTAAATTGGATAAATGCAATGCAAGAAGAGCTAAAGCAATTCACTAGAAACAAGGTATGGAACCTAGTTGAACGACCCTCTGAATACTCAATAATAGGAACCAAATGGATATATAAAAATAAACTTGATGAAAATGAAATCGTGATTAGGAACAAGGCTAGACTAGTAGCAAAGGGCTATAATCAAGAAGAAGGTATAGACTTTGATGAAACTTTTGCTCCTGTAGCTAGACTTGAAGCAATTAAATTGTTACTAGCATTTGCATGCTCTAAAGATTTCAAATTATTTCAAATGGATGTAAAAAGTGCCTTTTTGAATGGGTATATTAATGAGGAGGTGTCTGTAGAACAACCTCCTGGTTTTGAAAATCATCAATACCCCAATCATGTTTATAAACTAAACAAAGCACTTTATGGTTTGAAACAAGCTCCTAGAGCATGGTATGAAAGACTTAGCAAATTTCTATTAGACCATGAATTCTCTAGAGGAAATGTTGATACAACACTATTTTTAAAGAAGAAAAATAAAGAAATATTAGTAGTGCAGATTTATGTAGATGATATTATTTTCGGTGCTACTAACAATCACCTCTACAAAGAATTTGCTGACTTAATGCAGAGTGAGTTTGAAATGAGCATGATGGAAGAGCTGAACTATTTCCTCGGGCTCCAAATCAAACAATCTAAAGAGGGGATCTTCATCAATCAAGCTAAATACATCAAGGAGATGCTTAAGAAGTTTGATATGGAGGGAAACAAGTCTATCAGCACACCCATGAGTTCATCATGCAAACTGGACAAGGATAAATCAGGTAAATCAGTAGATCAAAAGATATATAGAGTTATGATAGGATCCTTATTATATCTTACTGCAAGTAGACCTGATATCATGTTTAGTATATGCATGTGTGCTAGATATCAATCTAATCCTAAGGAATCACACTTAATTGCTGTTAAGAGAATCTTTAAATACCTAATAGGAACAAAAACCATAGGTTTATGGTACTCTAAAGATTCAAGCATAAACTTAATAGTGTATACAGATTCAGACTTTGCTGGTTGTTGTAAACTTGATAGAAAAAGCACTAGCGGGTCATGTCAATTCTTAGGAGAAAATTTAATCTCTTGGTTTAGCAAGAAACAAAACTCGGTTGCACTATCTACGGCAGAAGCCGAATATGTTGCTGCAGGGAGTTGTTGTGCTCAAATCTTGTGGATTAAACAACAACTTGAAGATTATGGCATTAAACAAGATAAAATTTTCATTAACTGTGATAATACAAGTGCCATTAATCTAACTAAAAATCCAATTCAGCACTCAAAAACTAAACACATTGAGATAAGACATCACTTCATAAGAGATCATGTACTGAATGGTGATGTGACACTTCAATTTGTGTGTACTGATGATCAACTTGCTGATATCTTCACAAAACCTCTGAGTGAAGATCGATTTTGCATACTTAGAAGAGGGTTAGGAGTGAATGATCCATTCTCGTGATACTCTCCTCTAGTTCATAGATTTTGAGGATCAGTCTATGGTGGACATAGAACTTGTTATCTATGATCATCAAATCAGTTCCTAAATCATGGATAAGTCTATAACTCTCTCTTGTGGCACGAAAATAACATTATTTTTGGGTGCGTGCCAGAGTTCGAGTCGACTCGGATACATTTTAGAGTCGGCTCATGGGGGAGTCGACTCGCGCATATTTTGGAGTCGACTCGCGGTCGAGTCGACTCGCGACTTACTGGAGTCGACTCGAGGTCGGGAATCCGATGTTTTAACCCTAATCGAAACGTTCAATCCCCACTTCTATTCACAGCCGACACTATTCCAAAACCCTAGAGCCGACTCCGACCTTGTCTCCGACCCATTCTAGGTTTCTCCATCGAGTTTTCCTCCATTTTTCCTAGTTCCTCTCCTGTGTCAAAAATGCCTAGGAAAGCAGTTGTCCCAAGCCGAAAGAGACCCATCTCCGCAAGTAGGGCCGAGCGACGGTCCAAGGCTCGGAACGAACCGGCGAGGCCACCACCTCCGGTTCCTTCCCCGCCTAGGCTGGTTCCCTCGTGCTCATGCGCCGGGAAGGTTTTCTCTACCGGGAGGCATGTCAACTTTGACTTTCTCTCCCGGGAAGGGTTCAACCTAGGGCATCACCTTAGAGCCCAAGGTTTAGAGTTTTTCTGCACTCTTAACCTCCCTGCCTATCCAGGGCTTGTTAGGGAGTTTTATGGTTCAGTGGCACGGGTAGGCGGGGGTATCCAGGGAACTGTTATGGGTGTCCCTGTATTCATCTCGGAGGACTTTATTGCACGAGTCCTCCATTTCTCGAGTGAGGGGATTGTTCCCACACACCCCTCTGACAGGACAGAGGCCCTTACGGCCATCCTAGGGAGTCCACCAGTGTCCCCCATAGAGGAGGTGTTCGCAAATCAGCTTTCGGCTGAAATGCGACTTCTCCTTAGTGTTATCTCTAGGACTCTCTTCCCGAAGACTGGTAGGTTTGACTTCATTTCGGAGAGAGACCTAGCCTTGATGTTCTACCTCCTCCAAGACACTCCCATCAACTTTCCAAAACTTATCTACAAGTACCTCTGTGAGCCCCTAGATAAACCTAGGCTCAGCCTCCCTTATGGCATGTTATTCACCCTTATATTTAGGAAGTTAGAGGTCCCCATTCCTGAGGAGGAACCCTCTCACTCACTGCGGTTTACAAATCGCATGGGTGAGGGAACCTTTCATAGGATGGGATTCTACAAGGTAGGGGGAGTCTGGGTTAGGAAACCATCCACATCTTCTGATCCTACCACTCATCACTCACCCAGTCCTGATCATGACCAGGACTACTATACAGATCCTTCCACCTACCCTTCCACCTCTGCCCATACCCATACCGAGCCCTCCACCTCCACTGCCCCATCTACTCAGCAGCAGCCACTGGAGGTCCGCATTTCTTCTGAGCAGCTCTGAGAGTTGCGGCAGGAGATAGTGAGGGATCTTAGAGATGAGTTGCTGAGGGAGCTCCGAGGTCCTTCAAGTGCTCCCTCCACCGAGATTGTTCCCTCCCTGGCAGCAGTAGCCGAGATGACTGCGCACTTGAGGGAGGAAATATCAAATGTGCGCAGCCTGGTCCAAGCTCAATACTGGAACATGAGTGACGTCAAGGACAACGCGAAGAAGATGCGAGACGGCATCAGATAAGAGCTAGGAAGCCAGAGCCAGGGTGCCGAGAAACTAGCCCATGCACTGCTCTCCAGGTTGGACACCCTCCAGGAGAGTGTCATCCATATTTCTTCGATTCAGTCTAGAACCACCTCGGAGATACTTGAACAACTGGGAAACATCAATGAGGGGTTAAGCATGGTCATCAAACACACTAGACTGAGCAAGGGCTAGTGTTGTTTGTTCTTCTTACTTTATGATGTACAATCCCTTGAGGACTCACTTGATATGTAATCACACTTGTACTCAAATTTGAATTAAATACAATGAGTAGAAATTCCTTTCAAAAATTGTGCATTCTTGAGTTCCTGTACCTTACTGTGCTTTCTGCTTTTTTGCTATGATGACAAAAAGAGGGAGAAAATATATTGAATTAAAATGAAAAGAAAATCAATAAAAAGAAAATTTTTAAAGCACAAAGTAATTTGTTCTAAGTGGATTCGATACCTCGAGGCTCATTATCTCTCTATTGGGGCTCCTAAAGGAGTAATCTCCAGAATCCATTCAAGGGATATTCGGAGATTAGTTGAATCATACTCAAGAACAAATTGGCAGATTTTTCCTCTAAAACCAAAAATTTAAGCTCAAAAGCTTCAAGACATTAAAAGAAAATTCAGAGAATCTAAACAAAATTGAATGCATATGTTGAGGGGGAGAATCTGAAATCTTAAGAAAGCAAATTCATTAAACATATATAAGCCAAACAATTGATTGCATGACATGAAGGCTTATATAATTCCAAATGAAAGGGGGAGCTTTAACTTCAGAATTTACTGCTTCACACCTTTCAATTTTGGATAAAGTAAATGACTAGACACTTGAATTCATTTCAAAACTTTATTATAAATCTCCTTTTGGTTGAGCAATTTACTTTATAAATACTCAATGTTTTGTCATCATCAAAAAGGGGGAGATTGTGGAGTGATTGATTATAACCCTATTTGATTTTGATGAGCTCAAAGCATTTAAGTATATCTTATACTAATGAATTCAATCTAGTGTTTCAGCCAAATATTTGTGAATTTATGTTTAAGTGTCTCTAGCTTTGGTTCAATACATTTTGGCTAAGTATAGAAATCAATTTGAACAAAAGTCTGAAGCTCGAGTCGACTCCGGAAGATTATGAATCGACTCCAAGTGTATCAGAAGCACTGGCACAAGCTCGAGTCGACTCCGGCACATTACGAAGTTGGAATAAGAATCTGCAATTTACCTCTTTGAAGAAGAACCCTTTCTTCTTTGATCTTACTCGCAATGGAGGAAAAGGAAGGAGGAACCTTGCACGTGGATCTTCCTTGCCTTGCTACCGTGTAAGAAGAGGAGGATGAAGATCCCTTGCTGCCGTGGAGGAGGAAGAAAGAAGAGGAGGAGTGGAGAGGAAGAGGAGAGAATTTTTGTCATAATGTCTTTCTTGCTACCCTTTTATAGATTGGGTTTAGGGCCTCTCCTAATCTTATTAGGAGTATGGGACTATAACCCACCCTTGGATTAATGCAAAGTGTCCAATCCTTGCGCTCATAGATGCATGACATGTGTCCACTTAATCAAATGATTAATTTTCTAATCATATTAGGATTCCTAATCTTATTAGGAGAATTAATTGATTTGGGAGCATGCATCCTACGACGCCATGTGGACTTTAAAGTCCACATAGTGTGAACATGACTTAAGTCATATTCATCCTACGATGACATGTAGTTTTTAAAATCCGCACAAATCTTGGTTTAATCATATTAACCCAATCATGAACCCAAATCACTTTGGGTCAAACCCAATTTGATTTGGCTCATTAAATCAGCCCAATTGCAATCCAATTGCAATCAATTCCATTTAATTCTTCTTCCATTAACTTACTAACACTTAGTGGGTTAATTCAATCACCAATCATATTGATGATTGATTTCTATTGTAATTCTAAATCACAATTATGATAGTCTGACTAATTAAATCCTCTATGTGTGTGACCACGTAGGTTCTATTCTGACTGGTAGTGAGACATATTGAGATCTCCATCTCAATATCACTGAAACTCCTTTCAGTGGACTGAAACAATTTTAGTTCTACTCTTAGGGTTCACTGATCACCAAGTGAATGCCTTCGAGTCTCACAATCCACTAGTGACATCTAGCAGTATATGGTGGCAACCCAGCAGAATGGAATTTCTGAATCTCTAGGTGCAGTTAGCGTATGATACAGTCCCTCTATCATGGATTCCGACGTGACGGAGGTTATGGAAATCTCGTCAAACCCCATCATCTGTCCTATGTTAAATTTATACGACTTCCAGTTCGAGATATGAAAAATTCTTTTTCCAAAATACCTGACCAGAAATTTATCGAACTCAGTCTCATAAATCACATAGGATCACTCCTAATCTATCAAGGTCGATAGATCCCATCTAGATGCAACCTTATTCCAAAATGAATCTACTGCAGCCAATCCGCACTACTAGGACCCGAATGGCTAGGGCCCAAGTTCACATGCTCGTCCAACTACAGCAACCTCATAGTGAATAGCTGAGGCATCGCAGGTCAAAGGACCAGTCATACAACTGCAGTATAAGTAGTCACTGACGAGTGGATAGATATCCATGTGACTACTATCTTTAGTCATGCTCAGTACCTTGTTCTCTAACAAGTACTCGCATAATCACTCCAGTGTCTCTACACCATGGACTCGAGACTCGTCCATCTGACTAAGTGATCTGTGCAGTAATCTCAACAGATCGATCATCGTCCCTTGTGATGGATCCATCGATCAGGAGCATTTAGAAATTAATCCCTAATGACACATGCCTCAAATTCTCAACTCCTTGAGAATATGTGTCATAATCTATTAATTTCTTAGACGATTCATGGACACATACAAACATGAATGAAAAACAAATTGCCTAATCTTATTTATTAATAAGTGTCAAATTATAAATTTATGTCCCAGATTACAAATATGCGTCAGCCACGTTGGCTTTTAGGGCATACTTCTAACAATCTCCCACTTGCACTAAAGCCAATCAGACATGTAATTTAAGTTCCAATTGTTTAAGATGGACTTCTAATTTCTTCTGACTTAACTGCTTAGTGAATGGGTCTGCCACGTTATCAGTGGAGTCTACTCTCTGCACCTCTACATACTTCTTTTTGAGGTAGTCGCGAATTAGATGAAATCGCTGCTCTATGTGCTTGGACTTCTAGTGAGACCTTGGCTCCTTAGCCAGTGCTATCGTGTCGTTGTTATCGCAGAAAAGGGTTATGGCATCTGATGACATGACTTCTAGCTCTTTGACAAACTTCTTATACCAGAATGCTTCCTTCGCAGCATCCGATGCAGCAATATACTCTGCTTCCATGATAGAATCTGCAATAATCGGTTGCTTGGAACTCTTCCAATTTACCGATCCGCCATTGCATAAGAATACATATCCTGATGTAGACTTTCTATCATCAGGGTCAGTCATGAAGTCTGAATCAGTATATCCTTCTACCTTTAACTCTGTGTCTCCCCCAAAGACCAAAAATATATCCTTAGTCCTTCTCAAGTATTTAAGGATATTTTTTACAGCTATCCTGTGCTCCTCGTCTGGATTTGACTGATATCTGCTCGTGACACTCACAGCATGTCCTATATGTTGGGAACCCGCCCATGCCGCAGAAAATTTTAAAAAAAATTCAGATGGAAGCGGAAGAGGCATAAGCGGGATCGACGTTCATCACATGAACGTTATTTAAAAACCGTTCGTAGATAGATTAGAATTAAAACTTTTAAAATAATTATGAAGATTAGATCTTCACCTTGTGCAGGTAGATGATCACCGCAAACTGAAGTTCGTGGTTTAGGATGAAGGTTCGCTTGAAGTCGTTCACACGTCCGGCCTCTACGGGTATCCACACGAAGTAGAGATCCGATCAAAGCTTCCTTGTCTCCCCGGGGTGCTAGCTCCCTTGCAGAGACAACTTTGGATGGCTGATTTCCTTTCTTTGAATCAACCTTTGATTGTGCTTGGGAGGAGGAAGAAGAAGGATGAAGTTTTAAGAAGAATCAAAGCCCCTATAGCCTACTTTCTTTTCCATGCGTTGGAACCAAGGAGGAGGGAAGAAGATGGCCGCCAAGCTTTCTTTTCTTCTCACCTTGCTTGCGGCTGAAAAACCAAGGGGGGAAAGGGTGGCCACGAGTTGGAGAGGGAGAGGGCTTCAATAATAAGCCCTAGGGTGCCGCCCACATCCCTTTTTAAAGCATGAAGGGCTCCTACAAATTAGGAGCCCTTGATACTTTTCCAAGAGGGGCGCCGGCCCCTCTTGTGTTGCCGCACCAACAAAGCAAAAGAGGAGGGGCGTGCGCCCCTCCCTCTTGGCTAACCCTAGTCCTCCTCTAAGAATTAGGAGGTCTTCTAGTGGCTAAGTCCTAATCTAACTAGGCTTAGTCCAAGGTTTAACCAATTTGGGTTTTATACAAGTCCTAATCCAATTAGAACTTGAATGAACCATGACTCAATTGAACTCTTCAATCCTAACCCAATTAGGAGTCAACTTGATTCATTAGGTTAATGACTAATTAGGACTTAGGAGATCCTAATCCAATTAGGACTTATTTAATTTTAGTCCTAATCCAATTAGGACTCTTATTTGAATCCGAAGTCCAAATCTAATTAGGACTTCTAGGAATCCTATTCTAAGTAGGAATCCATATTGAATTCAAAATCCTAATCTAATTAGAATTGTAGGAATCTTACTCCAAGTAGGAATTCCAGTCCTACTCCAAGTAGGACTCGAAGTCCTAATCCAATTAGGACTCCTAGAATCCTACTCCAAGTAGGATTCGTGTTTAAGTCCAATTAATTAATTTTCATTATTCCTTCTTCAATTTATTATCAATCGAATTGATTACTTGTGATTCATAATCACGTTTCAACCATCGGATCGGTCAATACTTCTAGTGTGTGTGACCCTATAGGTTCTATTTTGACTGTTAGTGAGATATATTGCAATCTCTATCACAATATCATTGATAACTCCTTTCAATGGGTTGGAACAGTTCCAACTCAACTCATCAGGGTTTATCGATCATCGAGATATTTCCTGTGAGTCTCACCATCCACCAGTGACACCTAGCAGCATGTAGTGGCTATCCAGCAGAATGGAATGATGAACCTCTAGGTGCAGTTATCGTATGATACAGTCCTACTATCGTGGATCCCTACAGGACGGAGGTCATGGACAACTCGTCAAACCCCATCGTCCGTCATATGTCAAGATTTATTGGATTTAAGCTCAAGAGTGGAAAGCTCTTTCTCCACTGTACAATCTGCCCCGGCCGAGGTCTTACGAACTCAGTCTTATAAATCACATAGATGGACCTTTGCAGCTTACAGACCTTGTGACCACCATCACAGTATCATGATATGCTGCAACAGCAAGCAATATTCGAATGGACTTTAGCAATGCTAGAGGTGGAAAAGTATCCTTATAATCAGTACATTCGCACTGACTATAACCTTTCACCACTAGCCTTGCCTTATAGGTCTCTACCTAGCCATCCGAACTTAATTTCCTCTTGTAGATCCATTTACACCCAATAGGTATTATACCTTCTGGTGGATCTACTATGGTCCATACTTGGTTGGAATGCATGGAGTCCATCTCTGACTTTACAAGGTGGAGGAGGTACTATGTGTACTGGCTTAATATAAATAGGTTCTATAGGCATAATGGCTCGTTGCTGTTTAGAGACTTTCTCTTCAAGCTCAATTTTCCTCCCACTGTTTCTGTCAAGGATAAACTATTTTCCATGAAGATAGCATCTAGGCTCACAAACACTTTGTGATCCTTTGGGACGAAAAGTTGTATCCTAATGACTCTTTAGGATATCCTATAAAACGAGCATTAATTGTCCTATCCTCTAACTTATCCGCCTATTGTCGCTTGAGTTGAGCTGGACATCCCTAAATCTTGAGATTACTAAGACTCGGCTTCTTACCATGTCATATCTCATATGGTGTGGTAGGAACGGACTTTAGAGGAAACTCTATTCAATAAGTAAATAGTTGAAAATAGGGCATCTATCTAAAGAAACAAGGGTAAATTAGTGAAGCTCATCATGGACCGGACCATATCCAATAGAGTCCGATTCCTCCTCTCTGACACTCCGTTGAGCTGAGGTGTATTAGGAGGAGTCCATTATGAAACTATACCATTCTCCTTGAGATAATCACGGAACTCTCCACTAAGGTATTCACCTCCTCGATCTGATCGAAGAACCTTAATGAGTTTTTCTGTTTGTTTTTCTACTTCATATCCCAACTCTTTGAACCTTTCAAAAGTTTCAGATTTGTGTATCATACACATATCCATACCATGAGTAATCATCGGTAAATGAAGTAAAAAATTACAACCCCTAGCCTGCACATCGAATGGGCCACACACATCAGTGTGTACTAGGGTAAGTATTTCAGTGGACCTCCCTGTGTCCTACAAAGGATAATTTGGCCATCTTTCCTTGAAGGCAGAATTCACAAATCGAATATGACTCGAAAGTCAATGAGCCAGAAAGCTCATGTTTCTCTAATTTGTTTATTCTGTCTTCTCCTATATGGCTAAGTCTGAGGTGCCAGAAATACTTTGGATTTATCTCATTTCTAGATCTATTAGATCCTATGGTATTCACTGTTTGCTTAGATACATTCACAGATACATCCATATGTATGTGATAGAGACTGTCAATCATAAAACCATATTGAACCAATTTATTTCTCAAATAAATGGAACAGTAGTCTTATAAAAATCTTTCTATGCTAAACAAGATACAGAAATCAAATTTCTGCTGGCAACAGGTAACAGTCCCTAAATATCCTGAGCATATCTGATATACCTTCTGAAGGTCTGTCACCCTTCATGTTCTTTATGCTTCCCATGTATGTAGGACAGTTCCTCTTTCAATGGCCGTCCATGATGCAATGGAAACACTTTTCCTTGCAATTGGCCTTTTTCTTGGAACTTCCTTACTTGGCGTTTTCTCAGTCTTCTGCTTCTTCGCAGGCTTCTTCTTCTTCCAAATAGACTCTCTCTTGGAAGTAGAAACCAACTCGACAGCGAGAATGATGCCCCTTGAACTCTTCAAAGTCCCTAAGGTAGTTACCAATTTATTTAACAATTCTGTTTTGGTGCATACAATCTTGTTCATATGGTAATTTACTATAAACTGTTCATATGAAGCTAGAAGGGAATGTGGGATCAAATCCGTTTGCAATTCCTTGTGCATGGTCATGCCGAGGTTCTCAAGCTTCTCTAAGCCCTTTATCATGGTCAAACCATGATCATGGACAGACTGCCCATCGCACATCTTGGCCTTGAAGAGTCTCTTAGACATTCAAACCAAGCTGCGTGACTCTGATCACCATACAACTCTTGTAGGTGATTTAATGTGTCCTTAGCAATCTTCATGTTCTCATGCTGGCATTATAATTTATTGGACATGGATGCCATTATGTAGCACCTAACTTTATTGTCATCGTTCGTCCACTTGGCATGCATCTTACGCTTATAAGTGATCGGACAGATTGGTAATATGGGGATTCCATGGTCTAGCACATACCCTAATTTCTCACAATTCAAAACTATTTTGAAATTTGCTGAGCCAGTCTTTATAATTAGGTTTGGTCAAACGGTTGTTCTATAGGATATGAGTTAAAAAACTAGAAGCTGACATTATAATCCTCAGAGAGTAAAGATTCTAGTTAGAATTTTGTACTTGATCCTAATTTGTTCTAGGGTCTTTTAGAACAAATGTACCTCCCACTATTTTCTCGAATTTCTCACACTCCCCTGGTAGGAAAACGGAAATCCTACATGACTAGGGTTTCTAGTGGGTACTGTGGTCCCACCGATTTATATGCCACCTCACCTGACAGTTATTGATGACACATAAATGGATGAGTGTGCAACTCTTGTACAATGCTTCTTAAGTATGTTGCAGTGCTACTTGGTCTCTAAGCCATGAAGACCTCACCTAACAGTTATTGGTCCCATTTCTTAGTTAAGTCAGACCTACCGTATTACCGTAGAAATAAAGTCGTCATTGGGTCCTCACCTAACAGTTATTGGTGCCCAACCCCATCTTTATCCTTACAACATCTCATGTCTATAGAGAGGTCCAGCCCCCCGATGCAACTTGCCCATTGTATCCAGCCGAGACAAATCAACATCAGAAAGACCTTAGCAGCTCTACTACGGTGGAAGACCTATTGATTTAATATTGGTTAATCATGTCTTAGTGTTTGCAACCTTGAGCTCTTCATAAGAGGTAATCGAACAATTGGGAACCCGCCCATGCCGCAAAAAATTTAAAAAAAAATTCAGATGGAAGCGGAAGAGGCATAAGCGGGATCGACGTTCATCACATGAACATTATTTAAAAACCATTCGTAGATAGATTAGAATTAAAACTTTTAAAACAATTATGAAGATTAGATCTTCACCTTGTATGGGTAGATGATCACCGCAAACTGAAGTTCGTGGTTTAGGATGAAGGTTTGCTTGAAGCTGTTCACGCGTCCGGCCTCTACGGGTATCCACACGAAGTAGAGATCTGATCAAAGCTTTCTTATCTCCCCGGGGTGCTAGCTCCCTTGCAGAGACAACTTTGGATGGCTGATTTCCTTCCTTTGAATCAACCCTTGATTGTGCTTGGGAGGAGGAAGAAGAAGGATGAAGTTTGAAGAAGAATCAAAGCCCCTGCAGTCTACTTTCTTTTCCCTGCGTTGGAACCAAGGAGGAGGGAAGAAGATGGCCCCCAAGCTTTCTTTTCTTCTCACCTAGCTTGCGGCTGAAAAACCAAGGGAAGAAAGGGTGGCCAAGAAAGGGTGGCCACGAGTTGTAGAGGGAGAGTGCTTCAATAATAAGCCCTAGGGTGCCGCCCACATCCCTTTTTAAAGCATGAAGGGCTCCTACAAATTAGGAGCCCTTGATACTTTTCCAAGAGGGGCGCCGGCCCCTCTTGTGTTGCCGCACCAACAACACAAAAGAGGAGGGGCGTGCATCCCTCCCTCTTGGCTAACCCTAGTCCTCCTCTAAGGAGGATTAGGAGGTCTTCTAGTGGCTATGTCTTAATCTAATTAGGCTTAGTCCAAGGTTTAACCAATTTGGGTTTTATACAAGTCATAATCCAATTAGAACTTGAATGAACCATGACTCAATTAAACTCTTCAATCCTAACCCAATTAGGAGTCATCTTGATTCATTAGGTTAATGATTAATTAGGACTTAGGAGATCCTAATCCAATTAGGACTTATTTAATTTTAGTCCTAATCCAATTAGGACTCTTATTTGAATCCGAAGTCCAAATCTAATTAGGACTTCTAGGAATCCTATTCTAAGTTGGAATCCATATTGAATTCAAAATCCTAATCTAACTAGAATTATAGGAATCCTACTCCAAGTAGGAATTCCAGTCCTACTCCAAGTAGGACTCGCAGTCCTAATCCAATTAGGACTCCTGGAATCCTACTCCAAGTAGGATTCGTGTTTAAGTCCAATTAATTAATTTCCATTGTTCCTTCTTCAATTTATTATCAATCGAATTGATTACTTGTGATTCATAATCACGTTTCAACCATCGGATCGGTCAATACTTCTAGTGTGTGTGACCCCATAGGTTCTATTCTGACTGGTAGTGAGATATATTGTAATCTCTATCACAATATCATTGAAAACTCCTTTCAATGAGTTGGAACAGTTCCAACTCAACTCATCAGGATTTATCGATCATCGAGATATTTTCTGTGAGTCTCACCAGCCACCAGTGACACCTAGCAACATGTAGTGGCTACCCAGCAGAATGGAATGATGAACCTCTAGGTGCAGTTATCGTATGATACAGTCCTACTATCGTGGATCCCTACAGGACGGAGGTCATGGACAACTCGTCAAACCCCATCGTCCGTCATATGTCAAGATTTATTCGACTTAAGCTCGAGAGTGAAAAGCTCTTTCTCCACTGTACAATCTGCCCCGGCCGAGGTCTTACGAACTCAGTCTTATAAATCACATAGGATCTCTCCTTATCTATCAAGGTCGATAGATTCCTTATAGGTGCATACCCTACTCCTACAGTGAATCTACTGCAGCCAATCTACACTGCATGGACCCATATGGCTAGAGACCATGTATGTGTGCAGTCAAACTACAATAACCTCACTGTGAGTAGTCGAAGCATCGCAGGTCAAAGGACCAGTCACACTACTGCAACATCAAGCAAGTCACTGACGAGTGGATAGACATCCAAGTGACTTCTTGTCTTGGTCATGCTCAGTACCCTTGTTCTCTAACAAGCACCTGCACTATTACTTCAGTGTCGCCACATCGTGGACTCGAGTATCGTCCATCCACAAGAAAAGTAATGTGTGCACTGATCTCATCGGATCGATCACCGTCCTCGCGATGATCCATCGATCAGGAGCAATTCAAAAATTAATCACCAATGACACATGCCTCAAATTCTCAACTTTTGAGAATATGCGTCATCATCTTTATTAATTCCTTGGACGATTCATGGACACATAAGAACATGAATGAAAAGAATGCCCAACTTAATAAATTTATAATTAGGTAAAGTACAAATTTATGTCGCAAAATAAAATAATGCGTCAGCCAAATTGGCTTTTAGGGCATACTTCTAACACTATATCAGGTCAAGTACATAGCATGGCATACATGAGACTTCCTATTGCCGAAGCATAAGGGATCCTACTCATGCACTGAATCTTTTCAGATGTTTTGGGGCACATCCTTTTGGATAGATTTACCCCATGCCTTAGGGGTAACAATCTTCTCTGAGAGTTTTCCATGCTGAACCTCTTCAGCACTTTCTCTATGTACATTTTCTGTGATAGCCCAAGCATCCTCTTAGATCTATCTCGATAGACCTTAATCCGCAAAATATAAGATGCTTCACCTAGGTCTTTCATGGAGAACTTCTTAGACAACCATAACTTGACCGATGTGAGCATAAAAATATCATTCCCAATTAGGAATATATCATCCACGTACAATACGAGGAATACTATAGCCCTCCCACTGACCTTTTTGCACACACATGGTTCCTCTTCGTTCTTAATGAAATCAAACGATTTGATCACATCATCGAAACGAGTGTTCCAACTCCGAGATGCTTGCTTTAGTCCATAAATGGATCTTTGCAGCTTGCAGACCTTGTGATCACCATCACTGAAAGTGAAACCCTGAGGCTATTTCATATAGATATCTTCCTCAAGATATCCATTAAGGAATGCAGTTTTCACATCCATCTGCCATATCTCATAATCATGATAAGCTGCAATGGAAAGCAACGTTCGAATGGACTTCAGCATGGCTACCGATGAAAAGATATTCTGATAGTCAATGCCTTCGCGCTGACTATAATCTTTTGCTACCAACCTTACCTTATAGGTCTCTACCTTGCCATCCGAATCCATTTTTCTTTTGTAGATAATTTACACCCAATAGGTACAATACGTTCAGGTGGATCTACTAAGGTCCATACTTGGTTGGAATGCATGGAGTCTATTTTTGACTTCATTGCATCCATCCATTTTTCAGAGTTGATGTCTAACATCGCTTCATTGTAGGTCTTGGGATCATTACTATGATCTCTTTCTCCCATGAGGAACTCTTCCTCTATGTCCTCTGTAAACATACCTAAGTATCTTTCAGGAGGATGGGAGATCCTACTGGATCTACGAAGTGGACGAGGTTCCTCATGTATTGGCTCAATGTGAATAGGTTCGCTAGGCTCATTGCTCGTTGCTCTTGAGAGACTTTCTCTTCGAGCTCAATTTTCCTCCCACTGCCTCTATCAAGGATAAACTATTTTTCCAAGAAGATGGCATGTCGGCTCACAAACACTTTGTGGTCTTCTGGAATGTAAAAATTATATCCTAATGACTCTTTAGGATATCCAATGAAATGAGCACCAATTGTCCTAGCCTCTAACTTGTCTGCCTGTTGTCGTTTGACTTGGGCCGGACATCCCCAAATCTTGAGATAACCAAGACTTGGTTTCTTAACATGCCATATCTCATACGGTGTGGTAGGAACGGACTTAGAGGGAACTCTATTCAATATCTAGATAGCTGTAAGTAGGGCATCTCCTCACAAGAATAAGGGTAAGTCATTAAGCTCATCATGGACCTAACCATATCCAATAGGATCTGATTCCTCCTTTCTGACACTTCGTTGAGGTGAGGTGTTTCAGAAGGTGTCCATTGTAAAACTATACCATTTTGTTTGAGATAATCGCAAAACTCTCCACTAAGGTATTCTCCTTCTTGATCTGATCGAAGAACCTTAATGAGTTTTTCTGTCTGTTTTTCTATTTCAAATCTGAATTCTTTGAACCTTTCAAATACTTCAGATTTATGTCTCATAAGATAGACATAACCATACCGTGAGAAATCATCGGTAAAAGTAATAAAGTAGAAAAATTGACCCTTAGCCTGCACATCGAATGGGGTATTAAAGTAAACATCCACAACTCTCGAAATCCTGCAAGATAGGATGATTTTGAATCAGTGATTAGGTCTTATCTGACCAATTCTTGGAAACTACTAGTTTTAGCAGTATTTTGGGGGATCTAAAGTCTTAGCTTGTGTATGGTCCAGATATCACCGAGCACCCAAGTACAAATGAGCCTTACAACTCTCTAACAGAAGCTTAATAACCTCAACTTGAATTGCATTCTGACCTAAGCTTTGGGCTGACTTAGTAATTAAAACTTTGTGTGCTTTTGAAATTATTGGCACTTATGCATTTGAAATTAGATTTTATAAAATAAATTTTTTAGATGGCAGTTCGTGGATATCTGAGCCGAAAATCCTCACGAGACAAAACTCGTCCACTAGGGCCACCTAGGGGTTTAAAGCCTTATTGCATACGGTAAATGCAATCGCGATTCCTGCGAAAGTGAGTTAGTTTTTATTTTGCTTGAGGACTAGCAAAATATAGGTTTGGGGGTGTGATAAGTGCTAAATAATATATAAATTAATCTATTTTATATAGCACTTATTACTATTTTGATGTACATACTTCAGATTTAAATATAGAAAAATGTGTTTCCCTCCATGATTGCATTTTAATAAATTATTAGAGATAATTCAAGTTTGATTTGATTATTTATTATCGAGCCTAATGTATACAGGTCAAGTCAAACTCAATTAGATGATGCCACACTGCACTATTCTACAAGTCCACATCTAATCGAGCTCAACCTCTCGTTCATGTTCCAACCTTCTTTCTCAAAACCTCCCACGTTGTTCTGTTTGAGCCTATATCACGTCCGTAGATTAGTCTTCATTCTGGTTGAAACCAGCCATTCAAGTCATCCCATCATCCACATCATCCTCATCTATGAATTTTTTCCTTGCTTTACATCTCGTGCATAGCTCCATCCTAGCTCCCTTGCATCCCGACTCGGCCACACCCTCAACGTCTTCCGCTAGATCCCAGTCAAAATAAGCCTTCCAGATTGCCTATCATCCTTATCCCAAAGCCGAGAGACCCATTCCATCGCGACGAATTTCTTCCAGCCATGCTTATCTCCCACGGATAAGTGCCCACGTCTTCGGCAGTCCAAAGAACCGTCCCAGCCTCCATCCCCTGCTCCACATCACAGCAGAATCAAGCCTTCATCCTGTTATGATCCCCTCTTCATCACAAATCAAAACAACCACATCCCCCTCCACAGATAAGTTCTCATCCATCCCAGCTGAGATTCTCTCAGCTTCACGCTCGTCTTGGCTATTCGCATAAGATCTTCCACATTCCGGAGTCCCTTCTCCCACGGATCACTCCCTTCCGCATCCCCTGTTCCGCTATATCTCAACTGCCAACCTTCAAATCCCAAGCCTCCCAGCCGTCCGCCATGCATGCAAGAGATCCCAACATCCCAGCTTGCAAAACATAGCCAGCTCGTTCATTCCAAGCTTCCTCTTCTTCCGGAATGATTCCATTACCCACAGGATAAGTTCCAACCTCAAGTCCCAAGCTTCACATTCTCTTCCCCTGTTTCGGAACCAATCCCAGCCGAATCCAACTCCTCCACCTCAAGTTCTCTATTTCTCCTCACCATCTTCTCCGGACCACACCAATGAATTATCCAAATCAACCGCGAGCAAGTTCATCTTCCCAACGTCTCTCTCAACTTCTCTTCATCACACGTTCCCTTCATTCCATCCCAACCGAACCCAACGTCCTCCGAGATCCTCTCAAACGCCCACGACTGCTATCATTCCCTTTCCTCCCCTATTTTAGATTCAAAACAGTGCCAATCTCCCGTGGATCAACATCTACCAACTCATTTCCCCATCCTTTGAGCATCTCAAACAGAGCAATCCACAGATTAGAATTCCCTGTTTCTCCACGTTGATTCGTCCACAAGATAAACTCAAATCCCTTCACCCCAACAGACCAATCCTTCACGGATTCCTCCCGAACGTCCCACGATGAATCCAACGCATCTCAGCATCCTTATCTCCTTCTGCATCCAAACTTCCCAGCTGCCAGCCGTGTCCAAGATCTTCTCCACGTCCTCGTCATCCCCTGCATCCAAGGATCAAGCCATCTGTTCAAAGTGATTCGTTCCCAGCTTATCTTCTTCCCAACTCTCGGATCAGCTCCAAATCTCAGCGAAGCCAGCACCCATGACGCGTTCGAGTACTCCGCGATTTGACTCCATTCGCAAGTGAGCTTCGTGAAGCTATAAAAGTAGAAGACTCCTCTTCCTTGGTGGCATCTCTTCGGAGAGGGGAGACTGCTCCCATCCCTTCTTCCCCCATCGGGGGCTGATCTCTTCGCTGGAGAAGCTACTCACTGGCCAAGTTCCCACGGGAAACAGAGGAGGGAGAGAAAAGTTTGGATATTTTGGGAATGATTTTCCAAAGAAAAAAAAATAAGAATGAAGTGCTAAGGGAAAGGAAGCCGATCGTGATGCAAATGGAAGTTCGCTGCTGTGCCACTGCTGCTGTCGCCCACAACTCCATGAAAGACTGATCTTCTCTCTAGGGCTGGATGCAGCCCTAATAAAGGGCCAAGGGTTTTATACTTTAATTTTCTATTCCTGGAGTTGTATAAACTTTAGTTTGATCCTAATGAATATTTTATTTCATCTCATATTTAATTTCTGTGATTTTAAGTATGACATTTATACAACTGTTCTTCATGATCACTAGGTAAATATAAGATAGTCCATGCTTAAGAAAGATGTGGTGTGCTACCGCATTAGTTTAGGGTAGACATTGCATGCCAACTGAAGATGGATTATGCCTAAATTACTTTTGTGGAATTTTATTCGAATGCTTTTTAGGCTTGTAGCCAATTTGTATGTTAATCCAAGAATAAATTAAAATACAAATAACCCTTGTTCCGATGTTAGTGGTGAATTCCTTGCCCTAAGTTCTTCCAAACTGATAGCCTTCCAATACCCATGAATTAGAATCAGAAGAACTTAATGTCATATTGGTATGTAATAAAAACATACCTTTTGATGCAACACTTGCATTAGGCTTCACACTTGCAAGAAAACTCTAGCAGTTCCTTTTCTAATGCCCTATCTTGCCGCAGTGGAAACAGGTACCGGATCCAGAGATTTACTTTCCCTTCTTCTTTTTGATGCGACTCTTAGGGTTTAGTTTTTTTCTTTGAACCCTTGTTGCCCGACTTCTTCTTTGAGCTCTCACCAACAAGAAGGATCGGACCCTTGTCCTTCTTGATGTGAGACTCTGCTGTTTTCAACATATTTAGAAGCTCAGGCAGCGAGGAATTCAGTTTGTTCATGTGATAATTCACAACAAACTGCGAGAATGAGTCGGATAGTGATTGCAGGATCAAATCCTAACTGAGCTCACTGTCCATAGCAAAGCCAAGTTGACTCAATCGAGTGATCAAGTCTATAACCTTTAAACAGTGGTCTTGCACAGACGATCCCTCGATCATTCTAGCACGGAACAACTGCTTAGATATCTCATATCTAGCAGTTCTGCTCTGCTCACCATATAACTCCTTCAAGTTAAGGAGTATGGAGTGAGTATCCATGCTATCATGCTGCCTCTGCAATTCATTATTCATAGAAGCAAGCATGATACATTTGACAGTCAAACTGTCATTTTTCCACATACGATATGTGGCCAATTCTTCCTCAGTTGCATCTTCCCCTGCTGACCCTAGGTCAGGGGTTTCAAGAATGTAGGAAAGTTTTTCTTGTGTGAGAACAATCTTTAAATTCCTCAACCAGTCCACATAGTTGGGACCAGTCAATTTGTTTGTATCTAAGATACCTCTAAGTGAGAGTGAAGATGCCATTTATGCAGAATTAATCTATAATTACAAAGAACACTAATATAAGCAGACCAATCATGATGATATGTATTCAATCAGACAAGGACTTTTATCTAATTGTTACTCCCACTATTTTTATCAAATATCATAACCCTCAAGTATGATGAACGAGAAAATACTAATTTTCTTAGTAGGGTTGAGATCCAAATTCTTTATAAAAGATCTTGTGGGAATCACAACAAGCCCTTATAAGTTGAAAGGTAGGAAACTCTTTCCAATTGCATCCCATGCAATTTTCAACTTTATTTTGTCCTCTAGCACACATATAGTCTTGTGGAAATCACAACAAACTATTGTGTCTAGTTAAGTCAAACCCTTCACTTTTATACAGTCATATTTGAATAATGCTGCCCTTGTGGAAATCACAACAAGGCAACATATTAAAATATGCCATATGCATCATATGCACCAAGATATTACAATATCAATCCCTAATACTAGACTTGTGAGAATCACAACAGGCTAGCGTAGATATTGACATAATAATATCTAAGCATGAAGGAAGGACCTTTATAGTGTTATATTAACAATTAGCTTTTCCATGAAGGTCAATCAAATAGTTAGCCAGGTAAGCAGATGGGAGGCTCTCCTTACTTAGTAAGGTCCTAATTAAATAATCACCTGTAGCCTCTTTCCTAGACACCAACTTAGTCAATTGATTCAGAATGAATCAGCTTAAAGCAATTAACACTACGACTTAATTATGAATTTAGTGAGGGCTTTCAAATAGTAGTATCTACTAACATTAAGCTCAACCATAAAGGACAATCAAATAATTAGCCAGAAAAGCAGGTGGGAGGCACCCCTCACTCAGAGAGTGAGGTCCTAATTAAGTAACCACTTGCGGCTTCCTTCCTAGACACCAACTGAGTCGATTATTCTAGAATGGGTCAGCCTAAAGTTTTCATACTACTATATTGGCCTCATTGCACATTCTATAATTTAGCACTAGCAATTATGCTGTGCTACAACATGAATATAACACTATCTCATGGCATAAACTAATCATGCATACAAATAACCTAGCTATTGTTAGCCTAGATGCACAAATATAATTAAATATTTCTAATATTCAAAAACAATAAATAAGAATAATAAACTAGCAAATAACTAACTTGACAATATAATAATAAAATGAAGAAAGAGAGAGAAGATGGCCTGTGGATCGAAGCACGCTGATGCGCTGTCCCAGGAAAGTTTATGCCCCCCACGCACGGGTCTGCTGACATAGATCTCCTAGAGATACGACGACCCAATACAGAACCACGTCTTCCCCGTCAGTGCACCTCCAGGGAAGAAAGAAGAGCACGTTCACGCTTGCAGATATCTCAAAAGAAACTTAGAAAAATTATCAGGAGAAGAAAAATTTTCTTTATTTCTTTTCTCCCCAATGATCCCTAGAGCCTTTTTTTATCTAGACTATTGGAATAGGGAGAAGAAAAAATTTAGATTGTACTTTGAAATGATCCCTAGAGCCCTTTATATAGGCTCAGGCACGTCAAAAGAAGAAGATTCCCCTCCCGCGGATTGATGACGTGTCTTCTTGTGCTCCTTTGATTCTTCGGCTTATTGCATCTTGGCCGTTCATGCTTCCTTCCTTCTTCGAGGGGCCTTTCCATGTTTGCTCCTGCGCTGGATACATGACACTTGTCATGGTTTGCTTTCATTAGAAATTCTTCCATATTTGCTCCCTTGCTTGTGCACGGATGCTTGCCACTTGGCCGTTAACCAATTTTGGTTTTCAAATTTTTAAATTATTTGATTTAATTCAACAATCCCCCACATAAATTAAATATTTAAAAAATTTAAAATCAAAATAAAATTAAAAAAAAATCAAAATAAAATGCTGAGTATCTTATATTATGTAATAGGTGTAGGTACCTTTCGGTTTGAACCTTCACTTAGTGACAATTGATTACCTCTATGGAGCCAAGGTGGACTATGTCTTGAACCTTGGTCCATGGCTCAGATTTCATCAACAGCACACATAATATAGCGTGAACATGCTCGAAGCGGGTTTGAGCTTTACGGCCATGCGCAGGTATCTCTTCATGTGTGTTATTAGGGAACAGCCCACTTCACACAGTCGCGGCCTCACGACTACACGCATATAGGTGAATCCTGAAAAAGGGTACGAGCAAGTAGGTACCCTGCCTCATGGGTCTCGGATTCATTAAGAGTAAAAACTCAACCTAACCCTTGCTCTTTATGAGTACTGTTGCCCTAGGGATGGGAAAAACAAATAGTGCTCCTCATTAGTCACCTATCTAGCTTGTTTCTACCCATTGAACCTTTTTAGGTTGGGTTACCACCGTGGTGACTTTACTTATGGGCTTAGCCCCATCCCCCTCGACAACTCTAGAACCACTGTTCTAGACAATCCTTTGGTAAGCTGATCAGCTAGATTCCTTTCGGATCTTACAAAATTTAGTGCAATCAAGTTATTCTTTAATTTGTATCTCAATGATTTATGGCGCACTTTCAAGTGCCTATTCATCTTCACATTTGCATTTTCTTGATTGCATTTATCTATAGCAGATCTGCAGTCACAATGAATAGATATAGAAGGTAATGGTGAAGTCTCAATAGGCAAATCTATCAGTAGATCTTTAAGCCACTCGGCTTCAATGCTAGTGGTATCTAGGGCAATCATTTCAGATTTCATGGTGCTCCTAGCCACTACAGTTTGTTTGGTAGACTTCCATGATACAGCTGCACCTCCTAAAAGAAAGACAAAACCAGTGGTGGATTTGGTGTCAACTGTATCACTGATCCAGTTGGCATCACTATATCCTTTCAGAACAGCAGGATAACCACAATAGTGTAATCCTAGAAATATGGTATCCTTAAGGTACCTGAGAATTCTTTCTAGAGCAGTCCAATGATCATTATTAGGATTGTGAGTATATCTACTTAGTCGGTTCACAGAATATGCAATATCAGGTCTGGTATAATTTGCAAGAAATCCTAAAGAACCAATGATCTGGGCATACAAGCTTTGATTGACTGGATCACCTAAGTTCTTCTTTAGATGAAGAGATGGATTATAGGGAGTAGATACAGGATGACAATCAGAGTAGTGAAACTTTTTAAGAATTTTCTCCACATAGTGGCTTTGGGACAAAGTTATTCCATTTTCATTCCTTATGATTTTAGTATTAAGGATTAGGTTTGCTTGTCCTAAATCTTTCATGTCAAATTTTAGAGATAAAAAATGTTTTACTTCATTAATAATTTCTAAGTTTGATCCAAAAATTAGGATATCATCTACATATAAACATAAAATTATAATTTTGTTATTCTTCTTTTTATAATATACACATTCATCTGTGTTATTAATTTTAAATCCATTAGTTAGAATTATTTCATCAAATTTAAGGTGCCATTGTTTGGGGGCTTGTTTTAGACCATAAAGAGATCTAATCAACCTACATACCTTTTTCTCTTGACCTGGGACAATGAAATCTTCGGGTTGGTTCATGTAGATCTCTTCATCTAGGTCCCCATTCAAGAAAGCAGTTTTAACATCCATTTGATGTATAACCAGCTTATGAATGGAAGCCAAGGCAACAAGATCCTAATAGTAGTGATTCTAGCTACAGGGGCATAAACATCAAAGAAGTCAATCCCAGATTTTTGAATAAAACTTTTGGCTACTAACCTAGCCTTATATTTGTCTACAGTTCCATCTGGCCTAAGTTTCTTCTTAAAGATCCATTTACACCCTATGGGTTTACTTCCTGGGGGTAGGTCTGCCAATTCCCAAGTATGGTTTTGGATTATAGATTGCATTTCATTATCTATTGCTTCTTTCCAGAAGGGGGCATCTAGAGATTTCAAGGCATCCTCTAAAGAAGTAGGAGAGTCTTCTATTAGGAATGTGTAGTAGTCTTCTCCAAAGTTCTTTTCAACTCTAGTTCTTTTACTTCTTTTAGGTTCAGTTTCTTCTTCTTCTTCTCTAAATCTGGTTCTGCTAGAACTAGTTCCTAAGTTATTATTGGTATTTATTTGATCATTTATCCTTGTTTTAAAAGGAAATATACTTTCAAAGTAGATTGCATCTCTTGCTTCCATTATAGTGTTGTTATTAATTTCATTTATTTGAGAGTTAAACACTAAAAATCTATTAGCATTACTCTCAATTGCATATCCTATAAATATTGCATCTATTGTTTTGGGTCCAATTTTCTTTCTTTTATTTTCTAGAATTTTTACTTTAGCTAAGCACCCCCACACTTTTAAAATATTTTAAGTTAGGTTTTCTATGTTTCCAGATTTCATATGGAGTTTTATCATTATGTTTGAATGGAATTCTATTCAAGATATAAGATGCAGTTACTAGTGCTTCCCCCCAAAGATTTTTTGGTGCACCTGAACTAATTAACATAGAGTTAACCATATCCATTAAGGTTCTATTCTTTCTCTCAGCTACTCCATTAGATTGGGGTGAATAAGGAGCTGTCACTTCATGAATTATCCCATGTTCTTCACAGAACTGGGTCAGCTCAAAAGAGGTATATTCACCTCCTTTATCAGACCTTAAGATTTTAATCTTTTTATCTAGTTGGTTTTCAGCCTCTGCTTTATAGACTTTGAATTTATTTAAGACCTCATTTTTAGCTTTGATAAGATAGAGGTGACAGTATCTAGAAAGGTCATCTATGAAAGTTACAAAATATTTGTTTCCACCCCTTGAGGTTCTTCCTGAGTCACATACATCACTATGTATGAGTTCAAGGAGATCAGAATCTCTACTTACAGAGTGAAAGGGTTTTTTAGGTAATTTGGCCTCTACACATATCTCACATTTATCATTATTCTTAATTTCTGATTTTGGGATTAAATTCAAGTGCATTAATCTTTTAATTGAACTATAGTTTACATGTCCCAGCCTACTATGCCAAACAACAGGAGAGTCAATATGAAGAACAATAGAATTTTCATTCATAGATGGAATAATTACATTGAGTTTAAACAATCCATCACAAAGAAAACCTTTTCCGATGAAAGAGACACCATGGGTTACAACAACTTTATTTGATTCAAAACAATTTGGTATCCTTGCTGGACAAGCAAGGATCCCTAACTAGATTTCTACGGATGTCTGGAACGTGGTGCACGCCTTGCAGAGTAAGGATCTTCCCAGAGGTAAGCGTCAGATCCACTCGTCCCGCTCCAAGCACGCGCGCCACAGCATTATTACCCATGGTCACAGTTCCTCTACATGAGATCTGATAAGATGAAAACCAGGAGCGATCAGAACAAACATGTATACTAGCTCCGGTATCAATCCACCAGTCAAGTGCTAATTGTGTCATGTTAACTTTAGGTATGAAGGAAACAGTCCTGATAGCAGTCTTAAAGGAGTTAGCCCCACAGGTCACCATGTTGGCCTGGGCACCAGAAGTGGTAGGACCCTTACTTCTAGGTTGACGAGGAGTAGTGATCTTGTAGAAGCATTGGTTGGCCATATGGTTGGTCCGACCACAGACAAAACAGCAACGAACAGATTCTCCTTCTTTCTCTTTCTTCTGGTTCTGAGAGAAGTTGGGTTTTCTGTTGTTGGACTGAAAGGAGTTCCTATGGTTGAATGATTTCTTCTTGAAGGACTTGTTGTGGTTGGGACGGAAAAAACGATTCTGATTTTTGGATTTGGGCTTGGATTCAACATTGTTGACTTTGGGCAAAGGATTGGAGGAGTGAGATTTTTCTCTAAGGCGATGTTGTTCTTCAATCCTAATAGAATTTAGGACTTGGGTTAGAGACAGATCACCTTGGGTGTGGCTCAAAGTCTTGGCAAAGTCTGACCAGGTAGAGGGAAGTTTGTCTATAATATAGGCAACTTGGAAAGACTCATCTAAGTGGGTTCCATTTGCCTGGAGTTGAAGAATCAATGTTTCATATTCATGGATTTGATCATTCATAGATTTGGAATCAACAAATTTAAACTTGCTAAAGTCAGAAACTTTGAATCTCTTTACCCCGGCATCATCAAGTCCATATTTATTTTCTAAGGTATCCCAGAGATCTTTGGCACTCTTAGCTATATAATAAATATCATAAAGCCTATCAGAAAAGGCTCCTAGAATTCTATGAAGACAGTAGTAGTTGGTTTCTTCTGGAGTCCTAGTGGAGGATGCATCATCAGAAGGAGCAAGGTTTGGGTTGTTGCGAGTAGAAGGTCGTGAAGCAGATGGGTTAGACCCACCAATGGCGGAGATCAAGCCTAAGGTGGTGAGCCAGAACCGCATTTGATTCTGCCACCTTCTAAAGTTTTGACCATCAAATTTTTCAGGTTTAGCACTAAGATTTTCAGATGCGTGGGAAGCCATTAGTTTGTAGCTTAACACAATTTTGACACCTGTGGAAATGAGAAGGTTTATGTCAAATTATTGCACTGATATTTAAATTGAACTTTAGATGTCTAATTGAAAAATCCAAAGAATAACAGCCAAATCAGCTCCAGATCGATGGTGGAGCACTTGGCTCACTTAAGTTCCAGCCTTTCTTAGGCACGTATGCCTTTTTGACAAGCTTTTCTTAGACACCGTTATTCAATAGATAATTTCACTAGATATCGTTCAATTTTATCCTAAGTGCAATATTAAGCTAGCTCCTATGAATTAACCAATTTCCGAATTTCCGTTTGAATGGAATCTGGAAATTACTCCGTAAGGAGTCCAAATGGAGGTATTAATAAACCTCTTGGAGGTTAAGCAATCTAATATTTTGCTTGAAAAATTAAGTACTAAAGTAAAGCTAGCATAAATGTGTAACAGCTAAAATAGAACAATTTATAATTATGCAGCAAAATATTTAATAAATATTGCAATCTAAAATCTAGTGCTAACCGTACATAAACTTTCCTGGATTGTTAGCCTAGATGCACAAATATAATTAAATATTTCTAATATTCAAAAACAATAAATAAGAAGAATAAACTAGCAAATAACTAACTTAATATAATAATAAAATGAAGAAAGAGAGAGAAGATGGCCTGTGGATCGAAGCACGCTGATGCGCTGTCCCAGGAAAGTTTATGCCCCCCACGCACGGGTCTGCTGGCACAGATCTCCTAGAGATACGACGACCCAATACAGAACCACGTCTTCCCCGTCAGTGCGCCTCCAGGGAAGAAAGAAGAGCACGTTCACGCTTGCAGATAGCTCAAAAGAAACTTAGAAAAATTATCAGGAGAAGAAAAATTTTCTTTATTTCTTTTCTCCCCAATGATCCCTAGAGCCTTTTTTTATCTAGACTCTTGGAATAGGGAGAAGAGAAAATTTAGATTGTACTTTGAAATGATCCCTAGAGCCCTTTATATAGGCTTAGGCACGTCAAAAGAAGAAGATTCCCCTCCCGTGGATTAATGACGTGTCTTCTTGTGCTCCTTTGATTCTTCGGCTTATTGCATCTTGGCCCTTCGTGCTTCCTTCCTTCTTCGAGGGGCCTTTCCATGTTCGCTTCTGCGCTGGATACATGACACTTGTCATGGTTTGCTTTCATTAGAAATTCTTCCATGTTTGCTCCCTTGCTTGTGCACGGATGCTTGCCACTTGGCCGTTAACCAATTTTGGTTTTCAAATTTTTAAATTATTTGATTTAATTCAACAGCTATCTCATAACATCAAGATAATAGCATGTATTATCATTTGGTTAAAAGGATTAAGGGTGGCTCTGATACCACTGTTGGGTTTTCCAGTGCCCTAGGGCGCAGTGGAAGATACGGAATTATAAATTTTTTTTTATAAAACCTATTATATGAAACCTTAATAAGCTAAGATCACCTTAATAGTATAACCAAATAATGTAGAAAATATAATCTTGGTATAGAAGAATACCTATCACGCTATATTCAATATGTCTGAAGATATTCTAAGGTGCCCAAATGTTCACCCTCCAATGTTGATCCACACAGGAATGGGTTCAAGACTCTAGCTCCACCAAAACTTAATTCTAATTGTTCAATCCTTCCAAAGAATTTAATTGGCTGATTTTCCTTCACTTCCTTCTTCCTTTCTACCTCTAAAATATTCACTAACCCCTTTCTCCTAAAGAAGACCCTCTTGTCTTGGGTTAGGTGATAGTCAACTTTAAAGACCACGCAATAGCACGTATCTGGTAGGATAGTGATTACGGGTATCGATCCACAGGAATTGGGGTACAGTTGTTTTCTTAAAAATATTTGAATAAAGAAAAGTTTGTGAAGAAAATTAAACTAAGAAATTTAATGAAAATGCAATTAATAATGATATCAGTTTGAGGAAACCTAGGGCAAGAAATTCACCACTAACATCGGAACAAGAGTTATTTATATTTAATTCATTCTTGGATTAACATGCAAATTGGCTACAAGCCCTATAAGCATTTAAATAAAATTTCACCAAAGTAATTTAGGAATAATTCATCTTTAGTTAGCATGCAATGTCTACCCTAATCTAAGGTGCAGCATACTGCATCTTTCTTAAGCATGCACTATCTGATTTTTACTTCAATGATCATGAAGAACAGTTGTATAAACTTCATATTTAAAATCACAGAAATTAAATATGAAATAAAAAAAAATATTCATTAAAAATAATAAGTTCATACAACTCCAAGAATATAAAATTAAAAATATAAAACCCTTGGCCCTTTGTTAGGGCTGCATCCAGCCCCAGTGAAGAGATTAGTCTTCCATGAAGAGTTGAACAGCTGCACTGCAGGGGGACTTCATGATGATTGGCTTCTTCCTCCTTCCTCCCGTTGTCTCACTCTCCCTCCTCAAGTAGCATTTTATTCTTTTATTTTCCTTCCTGTGGGAAGTTCTTCCCACTATACCCAAAAAAATTCTCTTTCCTTTTACTTCTGTGGGAACTCCACCTGAGAAGAGAGATGGAAGCAGCCCCCGGTGAGGGAAGAGGGAATGCCCCACTCTCCGAAGAGATCATTCGAAGAAGAGACGTCTCCCCTTTATATAGGCCGCTGACTCCCCCTCACTTCTCCTATTTCTGCCTATGGATAGGTCTTCCGAAATGGGAAGATAAGGACGGCTGATTCGTGAGAGGTCGATCCACTATTGCTGTGGGTTGTGATTTACGTGAAGCTCGGAACGGTTGAAGCAAAGCTGGGAAGAACACGTGGAAGAAGGGAACGTGTGCACGGGATGGCTGGATTGCTTATGCTGAAGAACTGAATCCGTGGTCGATGGGAAGACTCCACCTCTGTTCCGCTGAAGCAGGGGATAAAGATTAACTTGGAAGGGGTTTGGAAGCTTGACTTCGTATGCGGCGGATCCCGGAATGTATGCGGCTTTAGCTGGATTGGAGCTTATCCAGGGGAGAAGAATGAATCGCGGACAGGACGCATGAGGTTGTTGGGAGCTGGAATTCCGTTTGTGGCTGGGATAACGATCCATGAAGCTGGGGAGAAGTATGGTGATATGATCCAGCTCAAGGACTTTGACAAGGACAAAGAAGATGCTCAAGATGATGTGGAGATTCCAATTGGGCCAATCACAAGAGCTCGGGCCAAGAAACTTCAAGAAGCTGTCCAAACTTTATTAACTCAAGCCCAAGGAGAAGGTTCTAGTCCACATGAAGATTTGGACTTGAAGATGGTTAATATGTGGCAAGTCCATTTCGACAATATCCAGCCCAATTAATTATTTAAACATAGAAAAGAAGAGTCTAATCCTTTCAAATTCGGACTCCTCTTTATGGTGCATTTATCATAGGCTTTTGGAAGGCTGAAGGACATTTTTGAGGCTTGCAAATGAAGGATGAACTTAGTCAAAATGGTTGGGAGTTTTGCTGCAACTTCCCAAGGTTAATTAATTGCTGCCAAGACTTTAAGTAGTATTCCTTTCATCTTCACCAACTTTCATTTAATGTTTTTTCTAGTTGGTTCAATGCACCCAAGGCTTGTTTTGCCTATAAATACTTGGTGTTTTCACTTGTAATCAAGCAATTCCGAAATATAATCTTTTTGTGAGAATTTTCTCTCTATTGTTCTTGTGTAGAACTTACGGTAGTTTCAAGTACAACCACTTGAACCTCCAACCCTTGATAATATTGGTTTCTGACTCTCTATAGTCACGGGGTCAATATTCCTAATCCTTTGATAATATAGGTTTCTTGCTCTTTATAGCAACGGGGTCTATATTCCTTTCCTTTTAACCTTTTTGGACGATCTGGGAATTGATTTTCCAAACTTTTGTTGTTGGGTCTCACGGCAGGTTCGTTGAGGTTTGCATCATTTGGTATCAGAGCCAAGGTTTCCAATCAGGTTACCTATCCCTTATTTGCTTTTATATTCTCTCATTTATATTTTTTTCATCTTTTGCATCGTTTGATATCATTTCATCCATAACCATTTCATTTCTATTCTCTACCATTTCTTTTCGTGCTTCATCTTTGTTGATATTGCTGTTGGTTCTATTATTGAAAGGAAAACATAAAAAGAGGAGACTGAAGTTGTAAAAAAAAAAAAAGAAGAAAAGAAAAAAAAAGACAAAAAAAAGGGAGATCAAAAGGAGTTAGAAGGTTAAATGTTTTGAAAGAAAAAAGAAGAAGGAGAAGTTTGCCTTTTATTATCATCTATTTCTCATATTTCATCTCTATATATCCATCATTCAACTTTTCATGTCCATTTGCTTTCTTTTCATATTCTTTGCTTTTCTTTTCATATCCATTTCTTCCCATCATTTATGTTCCTAAACTCTTCACACTTGTTGCTTCCATATTGACTCCCCTCAAAAATCTGTATTTTTAAGTGTGTTGGTTTTTCATTTGCTTTGCTTTGAAATTTACCTTAGTTTTCTCAAGAACTTTTAAGAGAAAATTGAGTGGTAAAAGGCAAGAGTGTGTGAGATCATCAGAGGGAAAAAGCCAAATCATTGTGTGCAAAGACGAGTGATTGAGTGAAATATATTTGAGTGAAACACGTGAGGGAGTGGTGAGGTTCTTTCCATTTTTACAACATGTCTCAAGGCGGAAGTGAGGAAGCACCAATAGACACCAAATTGAACATTCAAGCTCTGCAACAACAATTCCAGCGGATGAATGCCCAACTTGAAGAAATCCGAGAACGATTAGATCATAATGACCAACAAGTGAATCAAATACAGCAAGGCACTATGCCACGAGGGAGAAGGCAAAACAGACGTCCCTCCATTCCTCCAGCTGATCATGTTGATACTTATGAAGGTGAAAATGAAGAATTTGATGATGAAACCTCCCTAGCTTCCATACGAAGACAAAGAGATCATAGACCAAGACGACATCGCCAGCACATGCATCAAAATAGAGATGTTGTCGATCGCAACACAGGTTCGATTAAACTTTCTCTCCCACCTTTTCAAGGTAAAAATGATCCTGATGCTTACATCGAATGGGAAAGAAAAGTGGAACTTGTTTTCGATTGTCATAACTATTCGGAGGAAAAGAAAGTTAAGCTTGCAGCTGTTTCTTTTACTGACTATGCAATTGTTTGGTGGGACCAATTGGTTCTAAGTCGAAAAAGAAACCGAGAGATTCCAATTGATAATTGGGATGACATGAAAGCTACCATGAGGAGAAGGTTTGTTCCTTCACACTATTATAGAGACTTACATTTGAAGTTGCAAAGTCTTAAACAGGGAACAAAATCTATTGAAGAATACCATAAGGAGATGGAAATAACCATGATTCGTGCCAATGTTGAAGAAGATAGAGAGGCAACAATGGCTAGATTCATTTGTGGTCTCAACCGTGAGATTGCGAATGTTGTGGAACTACAACATTATGTGGAAATTGAAGAAGTGGTCCACATGGCTATGAAAGTTGAGAGGCAACTTAAAAGAGGAGGAAGATCATCATCCAAGCATGAAGCTGCTGGTTCATCTAATTGGAAGTCCAAATGGAGTCCTACTCCAAAACAAGAAGAAAAGCCTACTTCTAGTCCTAAAGAAGAAAAAACTATGACCAAACAATCTGAAAAAGGTACTTCTTTCAACCAAACTCAAAAAAATCGTGATATTAAATGCTTCCGATGTCAAGGCTTTGGTCATATTTCTTCTCAATGCCCAAACAAGAGAACCATGATCTTGCTAGATAATGGGGATATTGTTTCTGAAGAAGAAAATGATAAAGAGTCTATGCCACAACTTGAAGATGCTAGTGATATAGAGCAGGTTGTTGTTGTTGCTCAGATAGACAACCCAAGAGGGGGGGTGAATTGGGTTTTAAATTAATTTAGATATTTAAAACTTTAAGGATGATTAATTAAAAACTATTGCAAGTTATTTAATTAATGCTAAGTGCTGTGAGTGATGTGAGAGGAAGAAGAGAAGAGACAATCCAATGCAAACACAGAGTTTTATAGTGGTTCGGAGCTACCCCTTGCTCCTACATCCACTCCCCAAGTCTATCTTGGGAATTCACTATAACCCCCTTGGATTACAGCTGGTTGTTTTGCAAGCTCACAACCAAACTTGTTGTTTTACGAGCTCACAACGAACTCGGTCGGTTTTCCCAGGCTCACCGACTAGAACCAACCCCGATTGTTTTCCCGGGATCACAATCAAACCCTTACACACGTTGGTTTTATCTTGGCTTACCAACAAACCTTAATCCCCTTGATTCAATCCCCCGATTGAACCAAGTAAATACAGTGTGTAAAAGAAAACAGAAAACAGCTTCTCAAAAAGCAGATAAAAACAATATGAACAATAAATGAAGTTAAGAAGCCTCAAACGCTTTTAGATCGGAAATGAGGAATGGCTTCTTGAACTTCTGGTCTCCTCTTGAAAGAGTGGTCGACTTGAATGCAGGAGGAGGAAGCTTTTAATGTTGAGAAGATGTAGTTGGATGCAGTTATTGCAGATCTTCCCTCTTTTTCGTTGAAGAACAAGTTGCAGAGTTGAAAGCTTGAATGCTTGGAGTGGAATGGTTGTTCTCTGCCTTGCTACAGTCTTCTGTGGCTATTTAAGCCAACCCCCACGGAAACTAGCCGTTACACTGCTTTTTCTGTCCGTTCTGCACACTCTGCGCAGCCTGACAATATGACCGTTAGTGGGTTGGAGTCGACTCGCGCGATCAGGAGTCGACTCGGCTGTAGCGGGAGTCGACTCAAGCTTTTCCGGAGTCGACTCGGCAACTGTTCCAAATTTGAATTAAAGTTGCCGTCACGACTGGGAGTCGACTCGTCTTGACCCGGAGTCGACTCGCCAACTTCTGGAGCTGACCTGGCAATTTTGGAGTCGGCTCATCCACTGAAGTCCGTGGATCCAATTTTGAATTTTGTCCACTCGAGTCGACTCGACTGTCCTTGGAGTCGACTCGAATCTCAGAGCCTGAACTCCCGATTCTCTGTCTTTTGGCTCATCCAGTCTTGGAGTCGACTCGAACTTCCTTGGAGTCGACTCGGCTCTCAGTTTCCGAAAGTTGGTCTTCTGCCTTTTGACGTGAAGCTTGTCTTGGAGTCGACTCGAGCTGTCTGGGAGTCGACTCGAATCTCAGAGGCAGTAACATGGTTTTCTGTCTGTCGATGGTCGCACAGTCTCGGAGTCGACTCGCGTATTGCGGGAGTCGACTCGAATCTCAGAGTCCATAAAATGCTCTCTGACCTTTTCTTTGTGTACCGCTGAGAGTCGACTCTTGCTTTCTCTGGAGTCGACTTGCCAACCATCGGAGTCGACTCGCGTTCCACTGGAGGCGACTCGAATCTAAGACTCGAAAACTGCTCTCTGACTTTTCTTTGTGTACCGCTTGGAGTCGACTCTTACTACCCTGGAGTCGACTCGTTGAACATTGGAGTCGACTCGCGCACTTCAGGAGTCGACTCGTTGACAGGTTCTGAGATGAGGATTTCTGTTCTTCTTTCTGTTCTCAGTCGGAGTCGACTCGTACTAGTCTGGAGTCGACTCGAGCTCGTGCCAGTGAACTTGATACGCTTGGAGTCGACTCGTGATACTCGGGAGTCGACTCGAGTCTCAGACTTTGGTTCAGCAGACTTCTTAACTTATCCAAAATACTATGAACCAAATCTAGAGACACTTGGACAGGATTTTCACTGAAACACTCAATTGAATTCATTAGTAATCACAAGATATACTCAAATGCTTTGAGCTCATCAAAATCAAATGGGGTTTTAATCAATCACTCCACAATCTCCCCCTTTTTGATGATGACAAAACTTTGAGTATATGTAAAATGACTTGCTCAATAAATAATGAAATAAAATCCATAAATGAATTCAAATGTCTGATAATTTAATTTATCCAAGTTTGAAAGGAGTGAAACAACAAATTTCGGAGTTAAAGCTCCCCCTTTCATTTGGAATTATATAAGCCTTCATATTATGCAATCAATTGTTTGGCTTATATGTCATTAATGATTTAGCTTGATTAAAATTCAGATTCTCCCCCTCAACATATGCATTCAACTATGTTTTGATTCTCTGAATTTCCTTTTAATGCTTTGAAGTTTTTGAACTGAATTTTTTGTTTTTAGAGGAAAAATCTGTCAATTTGTTCTTGAGTAGGATTCAGCTAATCTCCGAATATCCCTTGAATAGATTCTGGAGATTACTCCATTAGGAGCCCCAAAAGAGAGATAATGAGCCTCGAGGTACCGAATCCACTTAGAACAAATTTGTGTGTGTTTTTAAGAGTTTATCTTTTTATTTATTTCCATTGATTTCTTTTACATATTTTTTTTCATATTTCTCTCCTTTTACACATTTTATACATATTTCTCCCCCTTTTTGTCATCATACCAAAAAGGAGGTAATCAATCAATGGCACAACCAATCATCAAATGGCACAGAAATGAAGATAAGATGTCTACTCATTGTATTGATATGAATGTGAATACATTTGAGCATACAATACGTAAAGCAAAACAATACAAAACAAAACAAAAAGAACATCTATGGTCTCCTCGAGGATGAAGATCCCCCTCTCGAGGATGCATCTCCTCCTCTGGAGGATGTGGCTCCTCCTCTCGAGGATGTGGCTCCTCCTCTCGAGGATGGTGCTCCTCCTCTCAATCGGCTCTGCTCCATGAGGAGGGTGACTGCATCTGTGACATGGCCAAGCTGTGTGATGATAGACGTGGTGGCTCTGCTATGTGTAGTGGAGAGCTCTGTCACCGACGCCTGAAGCCCAGTCACCGATGTCTGAAGTGCGTCCAGCTTGTCGATGAGTACATTCGACAAGCGCTCGGCCCCCTCGGTGGTGGTGTGCATGTCACGACCTATCTCCTCTCGCATCTGTCGAGTGGAGCTCGTGACCTCACTCATGCTGTGGAACTGGGCCTGGACCAAACTCCGGACATTGTAGATCTCTTTCCGTACATGAGCCGTCATGTCAGTCACGGCTGTCAAGGAAGGGACCAACTGAGAAGATACGGGTGCAGGAGTGGGAGCAGGCACCGCACCTCGGAGCTCCCGAAGCAGCTCATCCCTCACCTCTCTGACTATCTCCTGTCGCAGCTCCCGGAGCTGCTCAGGATCAATCCGGACCGCCATAGAGGGTGGTGCCGAGGAGGAAGGTCCGGCGAAGGTGGTAGGAGCAGGAGGAGTGGATGGGAGGTCTGGATGGTCTGGAAGGTCTGGGTAGTCTGAATCGGGCTCAGGACTAGGTGAAGGTCTGGTGGTCTGAGCGGTGAGGGACGACTTCCTAACCCAGATCCCTTCTCTCTTCCGAAACCCCATCCTGTGCATGGTCCCCGTACACAAGCGATCTGTCCATCGCAATGCACGAGAGGGTTCCCTCTCAGGAATGAGAATCTCGTACTCCCTAAAGAGAAGAGTAAAAATCATGCCGTATGGGAGGGTGAGCCTAGGTCTATCTAGGGGCTCACACATATACCTATAGATGAGTTTGGAAAAGTTGACCGGAGTGTCCTGAAGAATGTAAGATATAATAGCTAGGTCCCTCTCATTTACAAAATCAAATCTTCCTGTCTTAGGGAAGATGGACCTGGACAGAATACTCAAAAGGATTCTCACTTCAATAGGAAGTGAGCTAGCAGATACCTCGTCTAGGGGGGACTGAGGTGTGGATGCCCTAAGACGACCGTAAGGGCCTCAACTCTATCCTCAGGGTGTGCGGGAGCCACCCCTACTAATGGAAGGTGGAGGATGTGGGCAATAAGATCCTCCGTGATACGCACAGGGACACCTACTACTGTGCCCTCGATACCTCCATCTCCCCGACGGACGGTACTATAAAACTCTTGAACAAGGCCAGGGTAAGTGGGAAGGTCCAAAGTGAGGAAGTACTCTAGGCCCTGGGCTCTAAGCCTATCACCTATGGTGAACCCTTCCCGGGAGAGATAGTCAAAGTCGACATACCTCCCGGTGGTGACGGCCTTCCCGGCCAACGGCCTTGCGGGAACCGCCCTAGGCGGGGAACGAGCCGGAGGTGGTTGCCTCGCGGGATCGTGCCGCGCCTTGGAGCGCCGCTCGGGACCGGCCTCGGGACGGGACCTCTTCCTAACCACGGTCTTACGAGGCATCTTGACCTAAACGGGAAGAAACACCTAAAGGATGGAGAAAGGTCGACGGAGGAGACTCGGGACGGACCGGAGACGACCTAGGAACGGACGAAAACCCTAAGAACCGGTGAAAAATCGATCGAACAAAGGTTGGAGACGATCGGGGACGACCTAGGAGTCGGCTCTAGGGCTTTTTGAATAGTGGCGGCTTGAAAGAAAAGTGTTTGCGAAACGACAAACCTAGGGTTAAAAAGTCGGATCCCGACTGCGAGTCGACTCTCCTGAGTCGCGAGTCGACTCGACCTCGAGTCGACTCCAGAATATGCGCGAGTCGACTCTCCTTATGCGCCTGTAGACTTCGAGTCGACTCCCGACAATGTGCCAGTCGACTCCCCCTCAGCTGCCATCTTTGCGAGTCGACTCCCGCAAATGCGCGAGTCGACTCCCCCTTAGGAGCCGGCTCTGAAACTTACTCGAGTCGTCTCTAACCTTGGCACGCACCTAAAAGTCATGCTATAACCGTGCCAAATGAGGGAAAATCACCTAATTGGGATCTGATTTGATGATCATTGAATAGAAACTCTATTTTAACCGCATTCTAATCATCAAAATCAATTAATCTAGTGGAAACTCCCACTAGGATGGATCAATCACTCCTAATCCCCTCCTAAGCACGCTAAACCTCTCTTCACTTAGGGGTTTTGTAAAAATATCTGCTAATTGATTATCAGTACAAACAAATTGGAGTGACACATCACCATTCAATACATGATCTCTTATGAAGTGATGTCTTATCTCAATGTGTTTAGTTCTTGAATGTTGAATTGGATTTTTAGTTAGATTTATGGCACTTGTATTATCACAATTAATGGGGATTTTATCTTGTTTAATCCCATAATCTTCTAATTGTTGTTTAATCCACAAGATTTGAGCACAACAACTCCCGGCTGCCACATATTCAGCTTCTGCAGTGGATAATGCAACCGAGTTTTGTTTCTTGCTAAACATGAGATTAGGTTTTCTCCTAGAAACTGACACGACCCGCTGGTACTTTTTCTATCAAGCTTACATCCAGCGAAGTCTGAATCTGTGTACCCTATTAAGTTTAGGCTAGATTCTTTAGAGTACCATAGCCCTATGTTCTTAGTTCCTATTAAGTATTTAAAAATTCTCTTAACTGCAGCTAGGTGTGATTCTTTAGGATTAGCCTGATATCTAGCACACATGCAAACACTAAACATAAGATCAGGTCTACTTGCAGTAAGATATAGTAAAGATCCTATCATACCTCTATAAAGTTTTTGATCTACAGATTTACCTGATTCATCTTGATCTAATTTGTATGATGAGCTCATGGGGGTGCTGATTGATTTGTTTCCTTCCATATCAAACTTCTTGAGCATCTCCTTGACATATTTTGCTTGATTGATGAAGATGCCTCCTTCAGATTGTTTGATTTGAAGCCCGAGGAAGTAGTTCAGCTCTCCCATCATGCTCATCTCAAACTCACTCTGCATCAAATCAGCAAACTCTTCGCAGAGGCGATTGTTAGTAGCACCGAAAATGATATCATCAACATAAATCTGTACTAATAGCATCTCCTTATTTTGCTTTTTCAGAAATAATGTTGTGTCTACATTTCCCCTAGAGAATTCATGTTCTAATAGGAATTTACTAAGTCTCTCATACCATGCTCTAGGTGCTTGTTTTAATCCATAAAGTGCTTTGTTCAGTTTATACACATGATTAGGGTATTGATGATTTTCAAAACCAGGAGGTTGTTCTACATACACTTCCTCATTAATATACCCATTTAAAAATGCACATTTTACATCCATTTGAAATAGTTTGAAATCCTTAGAGCATGCATATGCTAATAATAGTCTAATAGCCTCAAGTCTAGCTACGGGAGCAAAGGTTTCATCAAAATCTATGCCTTCTTCTTGATTATAACCCTTTGCCACTAGTCTAGCCTTATTCCTTATAACAATTCCATTTTCATCTAGCTTATTTTTATATATCCATTTTGTACCTATAATTGGATATTCAGAAGGCCTCTCTACTAGATCCCACACTTTGTTTCTAGTAAATTGGTTTAGTTCTTCTTGCATTGCATTTATCCAATTTACATCATTTTCGGCTTCTTCTATATGTTTGGGCTCAAAGTGTGAAACAAAAGCTAGATGGTTATTCAAATTTCTAAGTGAAGCTCTAGTCCTAACCGGTTGAGATGGATCATCTAGAATGAGTTCCTTAGGATGCCCGTGAGCATACCTCCAAGCTTTTGTTAGCCCATGATCCACAATAGGCTCTTGGCTTGATGATGCTTCTTCAATCAATTTTTGATTATCATCTTGTAATCCCATCTCATCTATCTTTTCTTCAAGTATTTCAACATCATCATCAAAATTAACCTTCTTACTAGATGAGATGTCACTAGAGTCATCAAAAACAACATGTATAGATTCTTCTATAACTAGGGTTCTTTTATTAAAGACTCTATAGGCTTTACTAGTTGTAGAATAACCTAAGAATATTCCTTCATCAGATTTAGGATCAAATTTCCCTAGACTATCTTTCCCATTATTATGTACAAAACACCTACATCCAAAGACATGAAAGTAATTAACTTTTGGTTTTCTGTTTTTCCAAAGTTCATAAAGTGTTTTCTTTATAATGGGTCTTAATAAAACTCTATTTAATATGTGACAAGAGGTATTAATGGCTTCTCCCCAAAAGTACTTAGGGAGGTTACTTTCACATAACATAGTCCTAGCCATTTCCTCTAGTGTTCTATTCTTCCTTTCCACAACTCCATTTTGTTGTGGTGTCCTAGGTGCAGAAAAATTATGGGTTATCCCCTTTTTACTACAAAATTCGTCAAATAATTGATTTTCGAATTCGGTACCATGGTCACTTCTAATGGCTATGACTGAAGACTCTCTAGCATTTGTTACTTCCTTATGGAACTTCTTAAACATAGAAAATGCTTGATCCTTATGCGCTAGAAACATGACCCATGTGTACCTAGAGTAATCATCTACTATAACTAGACCATATTTATTTCCACCTAGGCTTGTTGTTCTAGTTGGACCAAATAGGTCCATGTGTAGTAATTCTAGAGGCCTAGAAGTAGAGACACATTTTATGGATTTAAGAGAGTTCCTAGATTGTTTGCCAAATTGACATGCTTCACATATTTTGTTCTTTTCAAATTTTAATTTTGGCAAACCTATCACGGAGTCTCTTTTAACTAGTTTAGTTATTGTGTCCATGCTTGCATGACCTAACTTACGGTGCCATAACCAACTAGCATTATTATCTTTAGTTTCATTTACAACTAGACATTGGTTATGTTTTGCAAGATCTTCTAGGTCTACAACATATATATTTCCACGTCTAATTCCTTTAAAAACTAAACTATTATCATTAGGATTTGTTATAATGCATAGTGATGGTTTAAACATAACATCATATCCTTTATCACATAATTGACTAATGCTTAACAAGTTATGCTTAAGACCATCAACATATCTAACATTATCTATAAGAGTAGAAGGGGTGATTTGAACTTTACCAATACCAATGATGTGACCTTGGTTGTTGTCTCCAAACATCACATCACCTCCCTTCTTAGCTTCAAGGGTGAAAAAATGATTTTTATCACCCGTCATGTGCCTTGAGCAGCCACTATCCAAATACCAGCAGTTTTTGTTGACTTTGGCTGCAAGACACTCCTACACAAGCAAATCATGTCATCTTAGGTACCCAAGTTTTCTTGGGTCCTTCATGGTTAGTCAAGTTGGTTCCTTTTGGAACCCATACCTTTTTAATTTTTCTTTTAGTTTTACTTTTCCTAAAATTACACACATTTGCTTTATGACCTACTGTACCACAACAAAAGTAAGTTATTTTCTTAATCTTAGTTTTCCCAGCTTTAACAAAGAAGTTACTAAGAAGTTTTTGTTTATTTCTTGATTTATATCCTAAACCCGCTTTATTAAATACGGCTCGTTGATTATTAAGTATCATATTTAACTTTTCAGAACTATACGTAAACTTTTCAACTAAAGGTTTGTATTTTCCAAGTTCTTTAGTTAATGTTTGATTTTCTGCTTTTAAATCATTTAGTTCTTTTGTGAGATCCTTGTTTAAGATTTGTTTATGGTTTTTAAGTTCTGAAAGTTCCTTAGTTAGTTTTTCATTATCTTTCGTTAAGTTGTTAGTCTTCTTAATTAAGAGTTGGTTGCTTGTCTTAAGTTCTAGATTTTCTTTGGTAAGATTATCTTTATCCTTAATTAATGAATCATGCTTATGAATGTAAGTTTGGTTAGTTACTTTTAGTTCTCTATTTTTAACATTTATATTCTTATATTCAATCATTAATTCATTTAAACGCATCATAAAGTTCATCAAATGTAAAATCAAAATGCGTATCGGAAGTTACCTCGTTTTCGTTGGCCATGAAGCAGAAATTGGCCTTCTCTTCTTGTTCTTCATCCGATGATGAAGATGATGCGTCGGAGTCCGATAGGGTGGTGACAAGGGCTTTCTTCTTCTTCTTGTACTTGCTGCCCTTCTTTAGTAAGGGACACTCAGCTCTGATGTGTCCCGGCTTTTTGCACTCATAGTACCCAATCCCCTCATTTTCTCTTTCCTTACCTTTGTCCTTGCGGTAGGAATTTGAGGGGCCTCTCCTTTGATGATAGGACTTCTTGTGGTTGATGAATTTCCTGAACTTGCGCACAAGAAGTGCCTCACCACCATCTTCCTCATCTTCTTCTTCTTCACTGCTGCTACTGCAAGATAAGTCTTTGTTAGATGAAGTAGATTTTAAAGCTATTACCTTTTTCTTATGGGAGGACTCTTCCTCGTTGTGTTGTTTCATGGTGAGCTCGTGTGTCATAAGTGATCCAAGGAGCTCTTCAAGTGGAAGCTTGTTCAAGTCTTTAGCTTCTTGGATTGCCGTCACTTTAGCTTCCCACGACCTTGGTAGACACCGAAGGATTTTCCTGACAAGTTCACTGTTAGTATAGTTCTTGCCAAGGCTTTTTAGGCCATTGACAATATCAGTAAACCTTGTGAACATGCATGTGATTGATTCATTTGAATTCATTTTAAATAGTTCATATTTATGAACCAAGATGTTTATTTTGGATTCCTTGACTTGATTCGTGCCCTCATGGGTCACTTCAAGTCTGTCCCAAATTTCTTTTGCAGAATTGCAAGTTGAAACCCTATTGAATTCATTACGGTCTAAGGCACAATAAAACACATTCATAGCTTTAGAGTTTAATTGTGCCTTCCTCATGTCATGTTCATCCCAATCCTTTTCTAATTTGGGTACCTTAACACCCTCTACATATGTGGATGGGATGTATGGGCCATTCACTACAATGGTCCACATCTCATAGTCTTGGGCTTGGATGAATATTCTCATCCTAGCCTTCCAGTATGAGTAGTCGGATCCATTGAAGAAAGGGGGTCTTTGGATGGACTGACCCTCAATGTGAGAAGATCCAAATAGGGTTGTCATTTTGATCTTTTAACTCTTGAGTGGAAGAGTTTTTAGCTCTGATACCACTTGTTGCCCAGATAGACAACCCAAGAGGGGGGGGGGTGAATTGGGTTTTAAATTAATTTAGATATTTAAAACTTTAAGGATGATTAATTAAAAACTATTGCAAGTTATTTAATTAATGCTAAGTGCTGTGAGTGATGTGAGAGGAAGAAGAGAAGAGACAATCCAATGCAAACACAGAGTTTTATAGTGGTTCGGAGCTACCCCTTGCTCCTACGTCCACTCCCCAAGTCTCTCTTGGGAATTCACTATAACCCCCTTGGATTACAGCTGGTTGTTTTGCAAGCTCACAACCAAACTTGTTGTTTTACGAGCTCACAACGAACTCGGTCGGTTTTCCCAGGCTCACCGACTAGAACCAACCCCGATTATTTTCCCGGGATCACAATCAAACCCTTACACACGTTGGTTTTATCTTGGCTTATCAACAAACCTTAATCCCCTTGATTCAATCCCCCGATTGAACCAAGTAAATACAATGTGTAAAAGAAAACAGAAAACAGCTTCTCAAAAGCAGATAAAAACAATATGAACAATAAATGAAGTTAAGAAGCCTCAAACGCTTTTAGATCGGAAATGAGGAATGGCTTCTTGAACTTCTGGTCTCCTCTTGAAAGAGTGGTCGACTTGAATGCAGGAGGAGGAAGCTTTTAATGTTGAGAAGATGTAGTTGGATGCAGTTATTGCAGATCTTCCCTCTTTTTCGTTGAAGAACAAGTTGCAGAGTTGAAAGCTTGAATGCTTGGAGTGGAATGGTTGTTCTCTGCCTTGCTACAGTCTTCTGTGGCTATTTAAGCCAACCTCCACGGAAACTAGCCGTTACACTGCTTTTTCTGTCCGTTCTGCACACTCTGCGCAGCCTGACAATATGACCGTTGGTGGGTTGGAGTCGACTCGCGCGATCAGGAGTCGACTCGGCTGTAGCGGGAGTCGACTCAAGCTTTTCCGGAGTCGACTCGGCAACTGTTCCAAATTTGAATTAAAGTTGCCGTCACGACTGGGAGTCGACTCGTCTTGACCCGGAGTCGACTCGCCAACTTCTGGAGCTGACCTGGCAATTTTGGAGTCGGCTCATCCACTGAAGTCCGTGGATCCAATTTTGAATTTTGTCCACTCGAGTCGACTCGACTGTCCTTGGAGTCGACTCGAATCTCAGAGCCCGAACTCCCGATTCTCTGTCTTTTGGCTCATCCAGTCTTGGAGTCGACTCGAACTTCCTTGGAGTCGACTCGGCTCTCAGTTTCCGAAAGTTGGTCTTCTGCCTTTTGACGTGAAGCTTGTCTTGGAGTCGACTCGAGCTGTCTGGGAGTCGACTCGAATCTCAGAGGCAGTAACATGGTTTTCTGTCTGTCGATGGTCGCACAGTCTCGAAGTCGACTCGCGTATTGCGGGAGTCGACTCGAATCTCAGAGTCCATAAAATGCTCTCTGACCTTTTCTTTGTGTACCGCTGAGAGTCGACTCTTGCTTTCTCTGGAGTCGACTTGCCAACCATCGGAGTCGACTCGCGTTCCACTGGAGTCGACTCGAATCTCAGACTCGAAAACTGCTCTCTGACTTTTCTTTGTGTACCTCTTGGAGTCGACTCTTACTACCCTGGAGTCGACTCGTTGAACATTGGAGTCGACTCGCGCACTTCAGGAGTCGACTCGTTGACAGGTTCTGAGATGAGGCTTTCTGTTCTTCTTTCTGTTCTCAGTCGGAGTCGACTCGTACTAGTCTGGAGTCGACTCGAGCTCGTGCCAGTGAACTTGATACGCTTGGAGTCGACTCGTGATACTCGGGAGTCGACTCGAGTCTCAGACTTTGGTTCAGCAGACTTCTTAACTTATCCAAAATACTATGAACCAATCTAGAGACACTTGGACAGGATTTTCACTGAAACACT